>NC_143151.1:30912706-31142955 GCF_041381405.1 Jatropha curcas | reverse complement strand
AAAAAAAAAAAAAACATTAAAAAAGACAGCATGTAAGCTAAGTTAAAACATTAATTAAGAAATTGAAATAACTATACTGCAAAACCAAAACAAAAGTAATTCAAGACTCTAACTGCTTCATATTTCATTGAAAACCAGAGAATGAGACTCGCAATCTTTTTGTTTCATTCTCTTAGTAGCAAATAAATCCCGAGAATCTAAAATACAATAGCAATACAAATATCTGAAGCGAAGATATGAAAACCCTAGGAAAGAGAAAGAGCTCGATCAATACCAGTGGTGAGATAAACGGTAAGTCGTTCTTTTGCTCAATCAAACCCTCTAGCTAGAGGAATAAATAGACAGAGAATAGCGAGAAATAAACCAGGTTTGGCTTGGCCGTGACAGGAGACGAACGGTAATGAGGTAATGGTTTAAGAGAGTTCGTTTATTAATGCTTCTACCAAAAAATAAAAATAAAACCTAATATTCCATTATTTAATAAGAGGGTGCGATTAAATATAAATCACACGATTTTCTTTTAAATTTTTATTTAAAGTTATTTAATTAAATTTATTTATTTAACAATTAAGTAGAATGACTTAATTTTATTCTAAATTTTATTTTCACAAATAAAAGTTAATAATTTTTTAATCAAATCCTGGTTGGATTAATAAATGTAATAAAAAATATATGTGAGAAGAACTCTACTGATTTTCACATGGTTGGTGTGAAATGCAAATAAAAGGAAACAAAGAAATTAATATTTTATTTTGATTTTTCTGCGTGTAATAATTTGTTTCTCAAAAGCAAAGTATTAGAAAAATCATAATATTAGTAAAGAGTAATTTTTTCAAAGATAAAATTGAAGTTCATTTAATCTGAAAAACTAAAATAAAATAATATTAAATTGCAAGCACCCCATTCATTTAAAAAAAAAAAAAAAAAAAAAAAAACCTTTGAAACATTTCATTATAAATTATTTTCAATCTGAGCATCCAACTATAAAAACATAAATAAAAACTCAATGGAGAAGCTTAAAGGCATAACTAATGTCATTAGAGCAACTCCAATCTGAGCGTGAGTTGAAGCTTATATGGCATATTAAATAGAAGATGTTAATAATGATATAGGTATAAGTTTATTTGTGAATATTGAATTTGAAAAAGGACTTCTCAGTCCATCTTAATTAGAATAGGATTTTATGATGATCTGTATTAATAAGTTCAGTGTCAAGAAGAAATAGATTGAGCGTGATTAACGTGAAGAAAAGATAGTGTAAGAGGAAAATAAAATTAATAATAAAAAAAGAATTAAACAGTTGGTCACACTATTTAACAGACTCTTTGAAAATAAAGGGTGTGCTTTACAGTTTCTATTTTTTTTTTTTTTTATGCATTAGCTTAACAGGTTAAATAGACAGTAGTATTAAGAAAGATATTGTTATTCAACTGTCCATTTTTCTGATTTAAACATTAGATAAGCCAAAATTCACGTTTCCGTTAGAGTTGCTCTTATATCCTAACTTCAATGCTTCCAAAACCAGTAGTTTCAACTATCATTATCGCGTTCATCCCTTCTGTTTCTCCTAACATTGTTACTCTCTTGATCCCTTGTGCTTCTGACATTGTTGTTGCTCTGTTGATCCCTTGTGCTTCTTCTGTTTCTCTTGATCCCCTGTGCTTCTTCTGTTTCTCCTAACATTGTTCCTCTCTTGATCCCGTCTTCTAATATATGTCCAATAGTCATCTGTCCAATACTCTAATGAATGAGGCAACAGAATCTCCTGTTTCTCCGCCATTGATTCTTCTCCTTCACTTACTGAGGACAACATATAACTACATCTGCAAAGTCAGATTCATGAACCAGCCTTGTCCAATCACGCTGTCATTCTGGGTCCACCTCCGATGGCCGCACAGCAGGATGTTCAGATCTTGAATGCTTCCTTAGTTCTGAATAGTTCCCAATAAAATCACAATTTTCATAACAACAGCTCCTTGCTTTGGAGTGTGAAGAATTAATCTCAAATAATTCCACAATAACCTAGATCATGCAAACCACTAGATTCAACAAAATAGATTGAATAAGAAAAGGTTGCGTACCTGATATCGTTGTTCGTCGATCTTGATGTGTAGAATTAAGTTTGCAGCCTTCCAGAGAATTGAAGAATCGATTTAGCGGAAGCAGTACGAAAGGAACGTAAAACTGAATCGTATTCAACTCCTCTGGGGACCACGACCTTTATATACCTGTAGCGTTAGTACAATTCCTATTTCGGTCCTTTAACAAAATAGAAATTATATAATGGTCTCTACACTTAATATCTATAATCAGTTGATACCTCAATAGTCAATTATTCACAATCAAGACCACATTTGAAATTGACTTTACAATTAGACTGCTGTACGTATTTATTTTACATATTAAGTCCACAATAGAAAATTAAATCCAACAATCTTCCACTTGGGCGAACATATGTTAAATAAAATACATACACCAAAATGAGCTCAACAAACGCAGTCATACAAGGTATCCAAAAACAATCTTGTCCATTAGTTATATTGATAAAGAACTGAAGAAACATTCGCCATAGATCTCATGACTAAGTTCATCATCTACTACATTACCAATACCCCTAAATGACATAGATTCATTATAGAAGTGTAGCATGAAAACTACATGTAATGTGATCATCATATCTGTTTCCAACTGGTCACCAACAAAAGTGAGATCAAGCAAAACAATAATAATACAGAGTGTAACCATCAACCAAAATGAGTACTCAACAAAATTTCATTAACATAATAAAACATATCCAAAACAAAATAGAGCATTCAAAAACATAATGTATACATAAAGAGCAAACTCCCACTAAAACTAGACAGTTTCAAACAAAACGATACCCATATGAGCGGTGTGCTCATGGAAAACTTTCGGTATCACTGCCTTTGTAAGCGGATCCGCAATCATAGAGTTTGTTCCAATATGCTCTAAGGATATCTGTCCACTCTGTACCCTCTCCTTCACAGCCAAGAACTTAATCTCAATGTGTTTTGATCGAGAAGAGCTCCTGTTGTTGTTGGAGAATAAAACGGCTGACCTGCTGTCACAATACAACTTCAGTGGTCTTTCTACTCCACCTACTACACGCAGCCCAGTGACAAGGTTTCTCAACCAAATAGCTTGATTGGATGCCTCATAAGATGCTACAAATTCAGCTTCCATGGTGGAGGTTGCCACTAGAGTTTGTTTCACACTCTTCCAAGAAATAGCACCGCCATCCAATAGAAAAACGTAGCCAGATGTGGATTTTCTACTGTCTTGGCATCCAGCGAAATCAGAATCAGTATACCCAATGATCTCAAGCTGATCTGATCTCCTATATGTGAGCATATGTCCCTTAGTCCTCTGAAGATATCTCATGACTCTTTTGGCTGCTTTCCAATGATCCATTCTTGGATTGCTGAGATATCTACCTAACATGCCAACTATAAAAGAAATGTCTGGACGAGTACAAACTTGAACATACATAAGACTTCCTACAGCTGACGCATAAGGAACCTTTTGCATTTCCTGAATTTCAAGTTCACTCTTTGGACATTGTTGATTACTAAATTTATCACCTTTTGCAATAGGGGTATCCAATGGTCTAGAATTCTGCATACTAAATCTCTTGAGCACTTTATCAATATAGCTCTTTTGTGATAATCCAAGAATACCTCGAGAACGGTCTCGATGTATCTGAATCCCTAAAACAAAAGAAGCTTCACCTAAATTTTTCATCTCAAAATGCTTTGAAAGAAAAACTTTGGTTTCATGCAGCAAGACTTTACAATTAGTAGCAAGAAGTATGTCATCCACATATAAGACCAAAAAGATAAACCTACTCCCACTGAACTTATGGTACACACAATTTTCAACAGCATTTGCCTCAAAACCAAACGAGACAATTACTTGGTTGAACTTAAAGTACCATTGACGAGAAGCTTGCTTGAGTCCATAAATGGATTTCTTTAATTTGCATACCAGATGTTTTGGATCTCCAATTACAAAATTTTCTGGTTGCACCATATATATTGTTTCATCAATGTCGCCATTGAGAAACGCAGTCTTAACATCCATTTGATGAAGCTCAAGATCAAGATTCGCAACTTAGGCCATGATTGTCCTAAAAGAATCCTTCGAAGAAACTGGAGAGAAGGTTTCTTTATAGTCAATCTGTAACATCCTACTGAATCGAATCGTTGCATATACATGAGTCGAGTCGGGTCGAACTAGAAACCGGTTAACACCAGAGTGGGGTAAAATGGGATGTACCATAAATAAGTAAAAGAAGTGGACTTACTTGAATGAAACAAAAAGATCAAAGTATAAGGAGTAGGACTTACTTGCACTAAAATAGAAAGTTTAGGTATTAAAACGTAACATATGGAAAATTTAGGTACTATTTGGTAATTTTTAACACACAATATTTGGACTACACGAGACTTCCATTTCAGTTTGCTTTCTTCATTTTCTTCATCTTCATCTTCAACGTCGTCTTCTTCATCTCCATCTTCCTCTTCATCTCCTCTTATCTTTCTCTTCATCTCCTTCCTTTCTCCGTCACTTTTCATGTGATTTAAACACTAAATTCAACCTAGAACTCTATCCAAGTAAGTAGCCTTTCTTAAATTTCATACTTTTGTGATATTTTAGATGATTTATAAGAGTTATGATGTATAGGAGAGGGGAGCTCAAAGTTGGAGGAAAAGGAAGCTAAGAAGAAGATGTAAAGCTCTTTTGGTTGAAGGTTTGATATCTCTTTTAGTTTTTCACATTTTCTTGCATGAACACTTCTGTTGTGTGTGGATAATGCAAAGATATGTTGCTGAATGTTGAATTAGAGGTCTATAAATGGTGATAAAGCATGGGATGAATTGAATGAATGAAGTAGACATTGAATTCATGCTGAACCAGGTTTGTTGGATCACTGACCAGTAACTTAACCCTACTTTTGACTCTGTTTAACGATGGAATTAGGGAGTGTTATAGAAGCGTTATTTGTTCCTCTATGTTTTAGCTATCCATGAGTTTTTGAATCACCTAAATTGGAGTTATAAATTGAAAGATATGACCAAAATAGTACAGACTAGGCAGGCTGGAAACCACCAGTCTGGGCGGACTGGACGTTGCTCATTTAGGTAAATATTTGACTACCTTACCAACGTCATTAAGAGATGTGGTAGAAGACAAATTTGTACCCTAATGTGTTAGCTAACCATATAATTTAGAATCACTTAAATTGGAGTTATAAATTGAGATCTGTGACCAAAATAGTATAACCTGTGCAGGCTGGAACCCAACAGCAGGGCAGACTGACAGTTGCTACTTGAGCTCAATGTTTGACTACCTTAACAACGTAATTAAGAGATGTGGTAGAAGAAAAATTTGTAGCCTAATGTGTTAGCTAACCATAGAATGTAGAATCACCTAAATTGGAGTTATAAATTGAGAGATATGACCAAAATAGTATAAACTGGGCAGGCTGGAAACCAACAGCAGGGCAGACTGACAGTTGCTATTTGAGCTCAATATGTGACTACCTTGCCAACGTAATTAAGAGATGTGATAGAAGAAAACTTTGTACCTTAAGATGTTAGCTAACCATAGAATTTAGAATAACCTAAATTGGACGTATACAGAAAGAGTTATGATAGGATTTGTGAAACATGTACAGGCTGCCTGACAGATTTCAAGAACACATTAGAAATGATGTTGGAATGCATATGTAGATTCATTCACCCTAAAATTTTTACTGCATTTTACCTTCTAAGTGAACTTAAATTCAAACTAAGAATTTCCTTAATCTGAATGGTAAAATTTAGTTACATAAATATTAGTAAGAATTGCATCGCGGGTGCAATAGCTAGAGTATTTCCATGCAAGTTACTTTATACGTTATCAATGGTATGCATTATTCCTCATTAGATATTTTCTAAATAATTCTTGTATTATCACAATACACATAATATGCTCCATTAAGGTTAGGCAGAAACCACGTAGATAAGACTATGTCGCGACATAAGATAGCAGATCTGCGCCCCATACAGTTTGGTACTCCAGCTACAGGCTGTTGAGTGGATATGATTTATATACGGGCCATAACAGCCCAGCCATACAGTATTCATCCAGTTTCATACAGTTCTTCTTATCACTTTGGTTTCACTATAATCTTATGGAGCCATGCAGTTATGTGATTTATTATTTATAAATTATACGATGGTTAATAAAAGTTGCAAAATTTATACAGCATCATGAACAACAGGTAAAATCATGAAAGTATAATGATATGTGTGCTTATATGTTTATTGTTTTATTTCTTATTAAATTGAGATATCCACTGAGCATTATTTGCTCAGCGAGTTATTTATTTAACTTGTAGGTTTCGAGACTGGACCGTAGAGAATCAGCTTACAACTGTTGTAGTTCATCTGTGGAAGACTCAGTCTTCAGGGTAGCTACTCATTTTGATATTTTGATTCTGTCTATCCTTATCATGGCATGTACAGGGCACACAGTTGGGCCCATTTCATTTTGAAAATTAGTATCATGTCTTGTAAATATTAAGTACATATCTATATTTTCCTAATGTAAAAAGCAACAGCTTGACATCATATTCAGCATACAACATGATATTAGCATGAAAGGACATAGGTTCAATCAGATTGTAGCGTCTCAGCTCGGTTCATTTGAGTTAACGGGTGGACCGGGAAGGGATGTTACAAATTTTGGTATCAGAGCCCTAGGTTTAGTTTCCTCGGGCTTGCATGCATATGTCATTATAGTGTACATGCCATGACTACCCTGATGAACTAAGCAGTTGTTATTCTTTTAGGAGGATGTCACAGGAAGGTGAGAGCGAGTCACACGCCTCCAGAGCAGTGGGGGGTGAGGCTCCAGTAGCACCAAGTCAAGAGGTGCTGTTAAAGCAACTTGCAGATACTTTTAGACAGATTGCAGGGGTGATACCTCAGGCACCAGTAGTAATAGATAGAGAAAGAAAGCCCCCATTAGAAAAGCTTAGAAAATACGGTGCAAAAGAATTCAGAGCTAGCAAGGATGACAGTCCAGAAATAGCTGAGTATTGGTTAGATGGGACGTCAAGAATCCTGGAACAGTTATAGTGTACACCAGAGGACAAGTTGATTTGTGCTACGTCATTACTGATAGATGAGGCATACACATGGTGGAGTACTGTTTAGCAGAGAGTACCAGCAGAGCAGCATACCTGGCAATTCTTTTTGGATGAATTCAAGAAAAAGTTCATCACAGAGGCTTATCTTGATGCTAGAAGGAAGGAATTCTTATACCTGAGATAGAACAGAATGTCAGTTGCAGAATACGAAAGAGAATTCACAAGACTCAGCAGGTATGGTGACCGAATAGTGGCTACAGAGGTAGAGAGGTGTAAAAAGTTTCAGGAGGGCCTGAATGATGAGATTCAGATGGGAGTGGTAGCTTCCAGATTTAGAGAGTTCTCAGCTTTGGTAGAGGCAGCTCAGGAGATAGAGCGAATTCAGGCCAGTCAGCGTACCAGACGCCAGCGGTCTCAGTAGAAGAGAGATCAGACTCAGAGTGCACCCAGTACATATCAGTCGGAGAGCAAGAGATTCAAAGGTGGTAGTACTTCAGCTGGTCCTAGGCATCCTTTTAGCCACGGCACAGCTAGGGGTGCTCATGCGCCAACGGCATCAGTTGTGGCTAGTTCTGCCGGTGGTGATCGAGGTTCAGGCAGAGGAGCTGGTAGAGGCACCAGTAGAGGCACAGGGTCCGATGGTTATACTTTTCCACCTTGTGAGCATTGTGGCAGACGGCATGGTGGAGATTGTTGGATGGTGACAGGTAGATGCATGATATGTGGAGCATCAGACCATCAGAAGAAGGACTGTCCTAAGAGGGCAGAAGTTTCTACATAGTTCATAGCAGGCAGAGGTAGAGGTCGGAGTAGAGGTGAGAGCTCCGGAGGGCAGAGACAGCAGTCAGAGACTATGGACAGACCTGATACCAGAGTTCCAGCCAGGGTCTATGCTATGCGAGCCAAAGAAGATGAGGAAGCTCCAGATGTCATAGTTGGTGCGTTTTCTTTATTTGATCATACAGTTTATGCTTTAATTGATCCTGGATCATCACATTCATACATTAGCATACCTAAACATTGGGTTAAAGGGTTAGCAGTTGCACATATGAGTCAGGGTATTTTGGTTACTAATCTATTAGGAGATGCAGTAAAAACCCATACAGTAGTCAAAGAATGTCCAATTGTTATTCATGGAAAGGAGTTTCCAGGAGACCTTATGGAGTTACCATTCAGAGAATTTGATGTTATTCTGGGTATGGATTGGCTATCCAGACATCAGGCTATAGTTGATTGTGCAAAGAAAAGGGTGACATTATATACAGCAGCAGGAGAAGAGATTATAGTCGTCGGAAAACGGCGAGAGTTTCTAGGTAATGTGATATCAGCCATGGCAGCAAAAAGATTAATTCAGAAGGGTTGTGATGCATATTTGGTATATGCACTGACAGCAGATAAAGAAAAGTTAAAAGTGCAAGACATACCAACAGTATGTGATTATCCAGACGTATTTCCAGAAGAGTTACCAGGGTTACCACCAAGGAGGGAAGTGGAGTTTACCATAAATGTCTATCCTGGAGCAGCACCAGTATCAATTTCACCTTACAGAATGGCACCAGTAGAGCTAAAAGAGTTAAAGATTCAGCTGCAGGAGTTATTAGACAAAGGCTTTATTTGACCCAGTGTATCACCTTGGGGAGCACCGGTGTTATTCGTCAAGAAGAAAGATGGATCACTCAGACTGTGTGTTGATTACAGACAGCTGAACAAGCTGACAATCAAGAATAAGTATCCATTGCCTCGCATCGACGATTTGTTTGATCAGCTAAAGGGTGCAGGCATGTTTTCTAAGATCGATCTCAGGTCAGGATACCATCAGTTGCGGATAAAGGAAGAAGATATCTCCAAGACAGCATTCAGGACCCGATATGGTCACTATGAATTTTTAGTAATGCCATTCGGTCTCACTAATGCACCGGCGGTTTTCATGGATCTTATGAACCGTGTGTTTCATTCATATCTGGATCAGTTCGTGGTGGTGTTTATAGATGACATTTTGGTCTACTCCAGAGACAGGGTTGAACATGATAAACATTTGCGGATTGTACTTCAGACACTGAGGGATAAACAGCTGTATGCCAAGCTCAGTAAATGTGAATTTTGGCTAGAAGAAGTTTCTTTCTTAGGACATGTGGTGTCATCAGAGGGTATCAGAGTGGATCCTAAGAAGATCGAAGCTATTATTGATTGGAAACCACCCAGGAATGTTACAGAAGTTCGAAGTTTTCTAGGTTTAGCCGGCTATTACAGAAAGTTCATAAAGGGATTCTCCATCATTGCATCACCTTTAACAAGATTATTGAAGAAAGAGGTTGTATTCCAATGGGATGATAAGTGTCAGCAGAGTTTTGAAACTTTGAAGAAAAAGTTGACTGAAGCACCAGTGTTGACCCAACCAGTGTCAGGTAAAGAATTTGAGATTTACAGTGATGCCTCTCATACTGGGTTAGGATGTGTACTCATGCAAGACAGTAAAGTGGTAGCTTATGTCTCCAGACAATTGAAGCCACATGAATTGAATTATCCAACCCATGATTTAGAACTGGCAGCCATTATTCTAGCGTTCAAAGTATGGAGGCATTATCTATACGGTGAAAAGTGTTACATTTACACTGATCATCAGAGTTTAAAGTATTTACCGACACAGAAAGACTTGAATTCAAGACAACGGAAGTGGATGCAGATTCTGGCTAATTATGATTATGTCATTAATTACCATCCGGGTAAAGCTAATGTGGTAGCTGATGCCCTTAGTCGAAAACCATTGTATGCTTTGAGAGCAATGAGAATCAGCATGGAGTTGCAACGGCAGGGAGCTATTCTAGCACAGATGCAAGTACAACCATCTTGGGTTCAGGAAGTTGCAGAAGCACAGAAGAAAGATGAGCAAATAGCAATCTGGGTTAAATAAGTATAGGAAGACCATGGTGGGAAATTCAAATTGGATAACAGTGGAGTATTGTTCTATGAAGACAGAGTTGTTGTACCACAAGGGGAAATCAGACAGAAGATTCTGCATGAAGCTCACAACAGTCCATATACAATGCATCCAGGCAGTACTAAGATGTATCAAGATTTGAAGAAAGGCTATTGGTGGCCAGGCATGAAGAAAGACATTGGCAATTTTGTAACAAGATGTTTGACATGTCAACAAGTAAAAGCAGAACATCAATTGCCAGCTGGGTTGCTTCATCCAATAACAGTGCCAACATGGAAATGGGATTAGATCACGATGGATTTTGTTACTGGATTACCTCAGACGCAGCAGAAGCATGATGCAGTATGGGTAATTGTTGATAGATTAACCAAGTCTGCGCACTTTCTACCAGTTAGGATGGACTATTCTCTGGACAAGTTAGCAGAAATTTATGTTAGAGAAATAGTTCGACTACATGGAGTTCCATCATCCATTATATCTGATCGTGATCCAAGGTTTACATCGAAGTTCTGGGGTAAACTGCAAGACGCATTAGGAACGAAACTACATTTCAGCACTGCATTTCATCCTCAGACAGATGGCCAGTCAGAGAGAGTAATTCAAATCTTGGAAGACATGATGAGATAATGTGTTATAGAATTTGAAGGCAGCTGGGACAGATATGTACATCTCATGGAATTTGCCTACAACAACAACTATCAATCGAGCATCAAGATGGCACCATATGAAGCGTTGTATGGCAGAAAATGCAGGACACCTGTGTGTTGGACAGAACTTAGTGAGAAGAAGATTTTGGGTCCAGAACTGGTTAGAGAAACAGAAGAGAAAGTGGAAATCATCAGAAAACGGCTGAAAGAAGCAAGTGATCGACAGAAGTCCTATTCTGATTTAAAGAGAAAGGACATTGAATATATGGTCGGTGATAAAGTATTTCTAAAAGTGTCACCATGGAAAAAGATCCTAAGGTTTGGAAGAAAGGGTAAGCTTAGTCCTAGGTTCATTGGTCCATATGAGATTGTTGAACGTGTAGGACCATTAGCCTATCGCTTAGCATTACCTTCGACATTAGATCGAATTCATAATGTCTTTCACGTTTCAATGTTAAGGAGATACAGATCAGACCCATCACACGTGTTATCAGCAGAAGAGATTGAAATTCAGCTAGATCTCACTTATGAAGAAGAACCAGTTCAGATCCTAGACAGAGAAATTAAAGAACTGCGAAACAAGAAAATAGCATTAGTAAAAGTTCTTTGGAGGACTCATAAAACAGAAGAAGCAACTTGGGAATCTGAAGAAATCATGCGACAACAGTATCCACATTTGTTCACAACAGGTAAACTTCGGGACGAAGTTTTTTATTTAGGAGGGTAGAACTGTAACATCCTACTGAATCGAATCGTTGCATATACATGAGTCGAGTCGGGTCGAACTAGAAACCGGTTAACGCCAGAGTGGGGTAAAATGGGATGTACCATAAATAAGTAAAAGAAGTGGACTTACTTGAATGAAACAAAAAGATCAAAGTATAAGGAGTAGGACTTACTTGCACTAAAATAGAAAGTTTAGGTATTAAAACGTAACATATGGAAAATTTAGGTACTATTTGGTAATTTTTAACACACAATATTTGGACTGCACGAGACTTCCATTTCAGTTTGCTTTCTTCATTTTCTTCATCTTCATCTTCAACGTCGTCTTCTTCATCTCCATCTTCCTCTTCATCTCCTCTTATCTTTCTCTTCATCTCCTTCCTTTCTCCGTCACTTTTCATGTGATTTAAACACTAAATTCAACCTAGAACTCTATCCAAGTAAGTAGCCTTTCTTAAATTTCATACTTTTGTGATATTTTAGATGATTTATAAGAGTTATGATGTATAGGAGAGGGGAGCTCAAAGTTGGAGGAAAATGAAGCTAAGAAGAAGATGTAAAGCTCTTTTGGTTGAAGGTTTGCTGAATGTTGAATTAGAGGTCTATAAATGGTGATAAAGCATGGGATGAATTGAATGAATGAAGTAGACATTGAATTCATGCTGAACCAGGTTTGTTGGATCACTGACCAGTAAATTAACCCTGATTTTGACTCTATTTAACGATGGAATTAGGGAGTGTTATAGAAGCGTTATTTGTTCCTCTATGTTTTAGCTGTCCATGAGTTTTTGAATCACCTAAATTGGAGTTATAAATTGAGAGATATGACCAAAATAGTACAGACTAGGCAGGCTGGAAACCACCAGTCTGGGCGGACTGGACGTTGCTCATTTAGGTAAATATTTGACTACCTTACCAACGTCATTAAGAGATGTGGTAGAAGACAAATTTATACCCTAATGTGTTAGCTAACCATAGAATTCAGAATCACTTAAATTGGAGTTATAAATTGAGATCTGTGACCAAAATAGTATAACCTGTGCAGGCTGGAACCCAACAGCAGGGCAGACTGACAGTTGCTACTTGAGCTCAATGTTTGACTACCTTAACAACGTAATTAAGAGATGTGGTAGAAGACAAATTTGTAGCCTAATGTGTTTGCTAACCATAGAATGTAGAATCACCTAAATTGGAGTTATAAATTGAGAGATATGACCAAAATAGTATAAACTGGGCAGGCTTTAAACCAACAGCAGGGCAGACTGGCAGTTGCTACTTGAGCTCAATATGTGACTACCTTGCCAACGTAATTAAGAGATGTGATAGAAGAAAACTTTGTACCTTAAGATGTTAGCTAACCAAAGAATTTAGAATAACCTAAATTGGACGTATACAGAAAGAGTTATGCTAGGATTTGTGAAACATGTACAGGCTGCCTGGCAGATTTCAAGAACACATTAGAAATGATGTTGGAATGCATATGTAGATTCATTCACCCTAAAATTTTTACTGCATTTTACCTTCTAAGTGAACTTAAATTCAAACTAAGAATTTCCTTAATCTGAATGGTAAAATTTAGTTACATAAATATTAGTAAGAATTGCATCGCGGGTGCAATAGCTAGAGTATTTCCATGCAAGTTACTTTATACGTTATCAATGGTATGCATTATTCCTCATTAGATATTTTCTAAATAATTCTTGTATTATCACAATACACATAATATGCTCCATTAAGGTTAGGCAGAAACCACGTAGATAAGACTATGTCGCGATATAGGATAGCAGATCTGCGCCCCATACAGTTTGGTACTCCAGCTATAGGCTGTTGAGTGGATATGATTTATATACGGGCCATAACAGCCCAGCCATACAGTATTCATCCAGTTTCATACAGTTCATACAGTTCTTCTTATCACTTTGGTTTCACTATAACCTTATGGAGCCATGCAGTTATGTGATTTATTATTTATAAATTATACGATGGTTAATAAAAGTTGCAAAATTTATACAGCATCATGAACAACAGGTAAAATCATGAAAGTATAATGATATATGTGCTTATATGTTTATTGTTTTATTTCTTATTAAATTGAGATATCCACTGAGCATTATTTGCTCAGCGAGTTATTTATTTAACTCGTAGGTTGCGAGACTGGACCGTAGAGAATCAGCTTACAACTGCTGCAGTTCATCTGTGGAAGACTCAGTCTTCAGGGTAGCTACTCATTTTGATATTTTGATTCTGTCTATCCTTATCATGGCATGTACAGGGCACACAGTTGGGCCCATTTCATTTTGAAAATGAGTATCATGTCTTGTAAATATTAAGTACATATCTATATTTTCCTAATGTAAAAAGCAACAGCTTGACATCATATTCAGCATACAACATGATATTAGCATGAAAGTACATAGGTTCAACCAGATTGTAGCGTCTCAGCTCGGTTCATTTGAGTTAACGGGTGGACCGGAAAGGGATGTTACACAATCCCTTCCTTTTGAGTAAAGCCTTTTGCTACAAGACGTGCTTTATATCTTTCCACATTTCCTTGAGAATCCCTTTTGGTTTTAAATATCCATTTGCAACCAATGGGTTTCTTTCCTTCAGGTAATTAAACAAGATCCCAAACTTGATTGTCTTGCATAGACTTATACTCTTCGTTCATTTCCTCAACCCACTTATGAGAGTCAGAACTCTGCATGGCATGATAGAAACTAACTGGATCATCATCTATCATGTCTACAGTATCCTCATGTTCCTGAAGAAACACTATATAATCATCTGGAATAGCACTTCTTCTCTCCCTAGTAGATCTCCTCAAAGGCATTTGAACAGGCTCTAATTCTTGAGGTTGTTGAATTTGTTCTTAAGGAAGAATAGCATTGTCTTGAATTGGATCTTGAATAGCGACAGGAGCGACTGGAGTCTGTACGCTATCAGAAACAACAAAAGGAATGAGAACCGAATCATCCTTACTTGGTTCCTCTTCAAAGACAATGTTTCTTTCTTTATTTCTCCCTCCAAAATCACATCCTCAAAAAATGTTGTAATTCTGGTTTCAAAAAAAGTTCTGGAAGTAGGATTATAAAACTTGTAACCCCTAGACCGCTAAGAATATCCAACAAAGTAGCTGCTGATAGTTTTGGAGTCCAGTTTTGTTTCATTCGGCTTGTAAGGCCTTGCTTCAGCTGGACATCCCCAAACATGAAGATGCTTTAGACTAGGCTTACGTCCAGTCCAAAGTTCATAAGGTGTTTTAGCAACTACTTTAGATGGAATCCTATTGAGAAGATAAGCTGCTGTCTTTAACGCTTCACCCCACAGAGACTCTGGTAAAGTAGAATGACTAATCATACTCCTTACCATATCCATAAGAGTCCTATTACGTCTCTCAGATACACCATTCATGCTGGGAGTACCAGGCATTGTATATTGAGGGACAATTCCACATTCCTATAGGAAAAGCGCAAAAGGTCCTGGACGTTGTTCGCCTGAACCGTCATATTTACCATAATATTCACCACCACGGTCAGATCGAACAGATTTAATCTTCTTTCCTAGTTGATTTTCAACTTCGGCTTTATAAGATTTAAACACGTCCAAAGACTCAGATTTTTCATGAATGAGATATAAGTAACCATAACGAGAATAGTCATCAATGAATGATATAAAATATCTTTGGCCATTTCTAGCTGCAATATGGAATGGACCGCAAATATCTGTATGAATCAGTTCTAAAACATTGGATGACCGAATGGCACCTAGCCTCTTTTGTTTAGTCTGTTTTCCTTTAATACACTCAATACAAGAATCCAAACCTGTGTAATCAAGTGTATCTAAGATACCATCAGAAACAAGACGCTCAATTCTTGATTTGGATACATGACCCAAACGTCTATGCCAAAGTACAGCTGAGTTATCAATATTCAACTTTCTTTTGGTACCTCTTGTAGTAACATGCAGGGATTCATGATAACTAGTATCAATGTCTAACATATATAGATTATCACATTCATTCAAGCAACCAGTACCCAAAACTTTTGAATTCATAGATAAAGTAAATACACTGTCTCCAAAAGAACAATGAAAACCAGATTTGTCCAAAAAGGAAACAGAAATCAAATTCCTTCTAAAAGAGGGAATAACAAAAGTATCTATAAGATCCAAAAAATAACCAGTACTTAAACATAATCTAAAATGTCCAATTGCCTCTACTTCAACCGGATCGCCATTTCCCACATAGACGTATCTTTCACCGTCAGTTGGCTTTCTGTAGTTGAGGCAGCCCTGCAATGAAACACTTATATGAGCGGTAGCACCAGAATCCATCCAATAAGTGTTTTTAGGAGCTGAAGTTAAATTAACTTCACAACAGACTAAAATAAGGTACTTACCCTTCTTTGCAAGCCAATTAGCAAATTTAGGACAGTCCTTTCTCAAGTGATCCGTCTTTCCACAAAAGAAGCATTTTGGCACATAAGGCTTCTTTTGTACTGGATCTACAGCAGTAGCAGCAGCAGGTTTCTCAATAGCCTTTTCAACAATCTTTGCAGAAGGCCTTTTTCTTTTCTTATTCTTGCCCTTCCCAGCTGAAGAAACAAAATGAGCACTCTCTCTTTTGTTAGAATTCATCTTTTCCTCCTCATCAACACAATGAGAAATGAGCTCGTTAAGAGTCCATTTATTCGGCTGACAATTATAGGAAGTCCTAATTTGTCCATACTGAGAAGGAAGAGAATTCATAACCAAATGGACTAAAAGGTCATCTGGTAAAGCCATCCCCAGCGACTTCAGTCTCTTTGCAATCTGAGACATGCTAAGAATATGCTCCCGAACACCACCATTGCCAGCAAACTTCATAAAGGTTAATTTTCCTAAAAGTGTTCCCACTTCGGCTTTGTCATTCTTGACATAAGCCCTCTCCAGCTCGGCAAGATAGTTTTGAGCATTGTTCTTTTTAGCTGAGACAGAGTCTCGAACATGTTCTGGGACTCCTTTCTGCATGATCATCAGACCTAAGCGATTAGAACGCTCCCACTTCTCATACTGAACCCTTTGAACATCAGTGCTCGTATCAGTAAGAGGAGTAGGTTCGTCCATCCTGAATGCAAGATCCAAATCCATACAGCCCAGAAAGATCATAATGTCTGATTTTCAAGACTCAAAATTTGATCCCTCAAGTTTAGGGACACAATCAGGATTAAATGACATGTTAGCTGACATCAGAGAAAATAAACAAATAGATAAGTATAAGCTCACAATCCAAAAATGAAACAATTTACATAAGTAGAGATCAAAAATGGAAATAAGATACAGACACAACATTAATATTCTCATCTTTGGATGTAAAACATTAACTTGTAATTAGTATCTCAACGCAGCAATCAAATATTGATAACATAGTCCTGACAAATAATAAATCTTCCTTTGGGTCGATATATCATTGTCATGGAAAATAATCAAACAATTATCACATACTTATTGCCAAACATGTATTCAAAACTCAGCCAGATAGCAACCTTCCTTTGGGCCGATTAACTATCCGCAACGAATTCTAATACACCTGTCTAATATTCTAAAATAAATCAATTCAAGCAATAGAGGTCACTTTGGTGACTTATTGATCAAATCAATTTATTTTAACAAATATCTAACACAATAGGGACGTAATCACTCTAAAATTTAATCTCAAGTTGACAAATTAATTCATTTAATTGTAATTAAAACAAAACAATTGCAATTAAATGAATTGATTGTCTAAATATTTAATAATCTAAAATTATTTAGCCCAAAAAATATATATATATATATAATCTAGTCTTTAAGTCACTAAATTAGAGACTAAGTTATAAAATTGGACTAAATAAATTTGAATAAATAAAGTTCGGGGTCTAATTTAATGAAATATATGTCCATAGGTCTAGACGAAAGAAAACAGGAAATTAGGGGCCTAATCTGAAGTTTTCCAGGGACCTAACCATTATTTTCCATCCCTAACCTTAAAACCAAAAACGATCAGAGATGGAAAATAACAGGTCTGCTGCCAACTCTCTCCACCTGCCGTTCCAGACCCTTTCTGCCGCCAACACCACCAGTTCCAACCGAAGACAAGCTCCAGTCGCCGTTGGACGGTGAACGGCAGCCAAGGGAGTCAAAACCGGTGTTGAAATCACAAATCCCTAAACTGCAATTTCAAAGCAAATTCGCCAGCAACAATGGAGGTTTTCAGTTGTTAAACTGACGGCAACCATGAAAAAAAACACAATCTTTGTTCAATAATTCCCTGAAATCGTCAATGGCGTTATACTCAAGCCAAAATTTCGATCAAAATCCATAAACCTATACTGTTTTTTTTTTTTTTTTATTTCTAAACAAAATCCGGCTAGCAAAAAACAAAATACCACCATCGTGAAAATACCACCGACGTGAAAATCAGGGTCCAACACATGATTGAATCAAAAGAAAACACAAAACACTAAATATCAAAACCTCTTACCTGTTCTTCGTATTCCCCAAGAGCAGTGAGAACAAAATTTTTTTTTTTATTTGTTTTCTCTACTGTTTACGGATTGAGGGTTTTGTTTAATAAAAAAAAAAAATATATGACAATCAATCTAAAATCTAGCAATTATGCACAAGGCTCTGACACTACTTGTGAAGAATTAATCTCAAATAATTCCACAATAATCTAGATCATGCAAACCACTAAATTCAACAAAATAGATTGAATAAGAAAAGGTTGCGTACCTGACATCGTTGTTCGTCGATCTTGATGTGTAGAATTAGGTTTGTAGCCTTCCAGAGAATTGAAGAATCGATTTAGCGGAAGCAGTACGAAAGGAACGTAAAACTGAATCGTATTCAACTCCTCTGGGGACTACGACCTTTATATACCTGTAGCGTTAGTACAATTCCTATTTCGGTCCTTTAACAAAATAGAAATTATATAATGGTCTCTACACTTAATATCTATAATCAGTTGATATCTCAATAGTCAATTATTCACAATCAAGACCACATTTGAAATTGACTTTACAATTAGACTGTTGTACGTATTTATTTTACATATTAAGCCCACAATAGAAAATTAAATCCAACATGGAGTTTATGAATTTTATAGCAGGCTCTGCAACAAACCAACCATGGATTTCTCCACGACACAAAGGGCGATTAAGCTTATCCTCTAACTCACCCTCATAACTATTGGTATAAAAATTGGTTCGCCTAGCTCTAGTGGGTTCACACTTGCACTAGGAAATTGTTGGATTGTTAATGTTGATGGAGACGACGTAGATGACTTGCAGAGTTGGTCGAGGCAATTTGAATGGCTGTAGTCAGTGTTGCACATGTAAGGACGACAGCCCTTATCATAAGAAGAACACCGTATAAGAACAGCATTATGCGGGTACTCAATGCAGATTGCGCATCTCACTTCCTCTCATTCCTTAACATCCTCGGACGATGCCAATTGGATTTTTGGAACATCCTCAGTTTTGTACACTTGAATTTCATTAGAGCTTTGTCTAAAGGACTTTGGACTAAAGCCTGTGTGTTTTTGCATCTTCAAAAACCTATAAGATCTAATTAATTCCATTCAAATGTAATTTCTTGAAAAGTATCATTGTAAGCTTAGGGTTATGGCTTCTAAATTTTTAATTTTTTTTTATAAATTAATATGAATATTTAAATTAAATACATATATTTTTCGCTTTTCAAATTTTAAAACATAATTTCAACATTTAAATTCTAGTTTTATAGTCTGTTTTTCTCCCTAAACTTGTCAATAACATATGAAGCTAAACTAGTTTAGTTAAGGAAAAAAAATCAAAAACCTAATATTTTGTTTGATGGGGTTTAATTTTTTCATATGATTTGGCTATTGATAATATCAATTTGATTTTGTTGTTATCCAATTCATTTTCAATTTATGATTATTATTGTTGGAAAGATTATGTCTGTCTAAATTGAAATCGAACCAACTAAACTACAAACTAAAATTTATTTTTAATAAAAATCTAACAAAACATGATTAATATAAAAATCAAATTGAATAATTTCAAATATTTTATTTCACTTTGATTAATCGATTATCCTTTATTTAAAATTCGATAAAATTATTAATTAAAAAAACTACTAGTCATAAAACTAAAAACAAATAGTATAAAGTGACATAATTTTGGTTATTTCAATTACCTAAATAAAAGCCCTAAAAATTATAGTTGAAAATGAAGGTAAATCGATTTGGTTTGATTTTTAGTTAAACCTGATGTGTGTGTACATGCCTAGGAGGGACTGGTTCATATCCTTCTTTTTGCAATGGAGAACTAAATCGACCCGGTCGTATGAACCCAATCCTGTTGTATACTTAATAATCGGGCCTGAAAGTTTCGTCTGCAGTCGGGTCGACCCGATTTTGAACGCCCCGTATGGCGGAATTACCTATAACTGTATCTTTAACGAGGGTTTTTGTAAAAAACTCATTTTCTATGAGGTGCTTTTACGAAATTTACCATCCTCCACTTATTAAACCCAAAACCCTAACTAGACCCTTTTATTGTTTCTTCTCTTCCTGAAATCACAAGGCTTCTCTGTTTCTATCTTGTGAAGCTGAAAATTGTCTTCAATGGCGAAGGAGAAATTGAAGTCTTTAGTTACATCTCTCTCTCCTGATGGTGCCTTCTTCGCCATTTTGCACCCAGATGGAACGGTCAAAGTAAGCCATTGCTATATATGTATTAGTAAAGTCTATTTGTCTCTCAATCCTTGGATGAAAATAACTGTTGAGCTCCCGAAAAATTTTTTTTTGTTGTGGATTCTTACTGTTGGCGATAGAGTGAATGATTATGCAGGCATGGATTGTTTAGCATTTGAAAAAACCTGCATTTTTGAAGTCAATTTATGAGAAGCAATATATAGTTGCCTTGAATATGCAGCTTCAGCTGCGCCTTTTCCCCTTATTTCTTAGAAAATTGTGGCAGTCAGTTAGGTGACGTTACTTTAGTTGGTTATATTCTTTTATCCTTTTATTCTGAACTTGTTACATTCATATATGTTAATTCTTTCATATATGCAGATTTGGGATACTGGAAATGCAACTGTATTGGCAGAGTGGAAGCACTCAGATGGTCCAGGTGTTACATGTATGGCCTGTAGTTTTGTCGGAAAGAAGGTAAATTTTTTTTTTTTTTTTTTTTTTCGCTTTTCGCTTTTCTCCTTTTTCTCTTCTTATAATATTTTTACGTACGTTGGTATTTAATTTTTTATTTTAGCAGAAGAAAGAACTCGATACTGTCTTATTAGCTCTCGGTACGAATGATGTTGATGTCTTGGCTTTTGATGCTTTAACTGGTGGGATGAAGTGGAAATCTAGTGTATGCCATCCAGGGTATAATTTTTAAGTTGGCTGAGAAATTGAATTTTCCTTTTATCTGTGGAGATCCTCATAAGCAATTGAATTATCCCTTTTTTACAGTGGCGTTGTTGGTCTTGCTTTTGCAAATAAAGGCCGTAATCTGTATATTATTGGAAACAATGGAATGGCATCTAAGGTGAACTCAAAAACTGGAGAGCTGATACTGGAATTCAAAGTATCTAAAAAACCCACGTCTTCTTTAGCCTTTTCTAGTGGTAATATCTTAATTCCGTAATTATGTTTATGCTTTTAATTTTTTTTTTCTTGATCGGGACATTATTCTGTCTGTCTCTCCCATCTCATATTGTTATTTTTATTTTTTGATGTGTAGATGAGAAAATATTAGCTGTTGCTAGCAGTAGGACGAGGGTTCTGAGCCTGGAGAATGGCAAAGAACTTCTAAAGTTCCCTGATGACTTGGTTGGTGAAAATTTTCTGCATGGCTGGATGATTATCCGTGTATGCTTAAAATTATTGATGAGTTTCATCTTCTGTTATTGCAGGATCCTGTGCAGCATATTTCTATATCTAATAACACAAACACCATAATTACATCAGGTTTTGGTGAGAAAAAACTTAATGTCTGGAGGTGCAATTTAAGTTCCAAAAGTGTAACCAGTGGTCCTGTTCTTTCCATGCGACACTATCCATTATCACTTGAATGTGAGGACATTGGTGAAAAGGCAGAAGATGGTACCGTTATCTTAGCAGTTTCAGAGTCTGGTGTGGCATATGTGTGGAATTTAAAGAGCATCTCACCAGATGAGATTAGTCCAACAAAAATCACAGTAAAAGGCAGCGAACAGTTGACAGAAAAAGATCAGCAGGAGGGTGAAAATTCTAAGAAGAGTCGCAGTTCAATATTGGCTGCCAGATTACATGATTTAAAGGATGACAAACAGTTGAAGGTCATAATTGCATATGGTTTGTTAGATTCTCCACAATTTAGCATAGTGAATATCAGTAACTCTGGGGAGAACATTGTTGTGAAGGCTGTAGATGAGACTGAAATTTTTAGAGAAAATGGGATTCTGCCTAGGAAAGGTATGTCAAATTTTTTCGTCTTCCCATTGTCTATTTATTGTAGCCACGCATGCTGGCAGATGCAGAAATGAACTCTCACTGCATTGTATTGTTGTTTCATATGTTTGCCCGAAACTTTCATATTCTTTTCTTAAATTTATCTTTCTACCTTTATAGTATCAATCCTTTCCCACCCTTGCAATTCATAGTATGATTTTTTTTTTTTTTCTCTTTTATCACTTTAGGAACTTGCATACCCTATGGTTGGTAAAGATACCCCATGTTATTTAATAAATCCACCCCACAAAATTTTCAAGTTTAAGTGTATCCCAACTTCCAATATTGAGGTCAAGTTTTATCCTTCCAAGAGTTGATGCTATTATCTATTGTAGAAAATAGTCATCTGTCAGCTCTGTCAGTCCTGCAAGATTTCTTAATATTATAATCTGAGAACATGTTTATGTGTAAACTGAAAACAAACTGGAAATCTGCACAGTTGCTTGCAAGGTTTGCTGTCTAAGGTTTATTAGCTTGAAAATCAATGTTATCTACATCTGTGAGGCTTAGAAAATCTGTCATACTACCTTGGTATGTGGGTGATCTGTGTTCCTTTTTAACCTATTATTGATA
The DNA here is from genome assembly GCF_041381405.1 of Jatropha curcas. Classification (NCBI taxonomy): domain Eukaryota; kingdom Viridiplantae; phylum Streptophyta; class Magnoliopsida; order Malpighiales; family Euphorbiaceae; genus Jatropha; species Jatropha curcas. The sequence continues at coordinate 31,120,420 of NC_143151.1, read as the reverse complement.
ATGAAAACTATTCGTAATTCTATCTTTTCATGATTTCTTGGGCAGGCATTTGAGTTTTTGTTCTTCTAGTTTTTCATTATAATCAAAGATTTTTTTTCTCTCACAGGCCACCATGATTTGGAACCTGAAGCTGCACTTACATCAACTCAAAATAAAAAAACAAAGAAGAAAAGATCCGCATCAGATATGGATTCATTAGCTGCAGGAGAGTTAGATACTGGTATTTGTTCTTATATAGTCACTTAAAAACAACTTCAGGATTTAGCATAAATTGCAAATTATTTGGTTAGACTTGCATCGAGAATAACAGCATATTATAGTAATTGTCAACTGACATGACTATGTTTCATCATCTTTTCTTTCTTTTTTTCTTTTTTTTGCTTCAATTATGTTTAGTGATGATGATACTCAATGGTTGCTGATTTACTTACTATGTTTTAGATTTTTTGTCTGTGCCTCCTAGGTTTAGTTGTAAAACACTGAAGTAACTGTTGGATTGAACGCTTAAACAAGCTTGTGCATTTGTTTGGAGCAGATAATGGTGAGGCCATGGATGGAGTACTTGTTGAAGATGATATGAATGAGCCAACCATGGGCGAGAAACTTGCAAGTTTGAATTTACATGATAATGATGAAAACAAGACCCATGAGAAACAAGAATTACCTCTTGCAAAGCCACCGAGTGCCGACTCAGTAAATGTTCTTCTTAAGCAAGCATTGCGTGCTGAAGATCGAGCTCTTCTACTAGATTGCTTGTATACCCAAGATGAGAAGGTCATTTCCTCCTTTTTTTAGGGATGAATTTTGCGAATGCTAGTGTTAGCTGTTTGCTAACTACCACACAAGCTAGCCAAATATTTAATGTCAACATGTAAATTCCCTATTTGGCAGGTTATTGCAAATTCAATCTCACAGCTTAATCCATCTGATGTTCTCAAGCTCTTGCACTCTCTTCTAACCATACTTGACTCCAGGTAATTGATTAATTGTTTTGCAGTGTTGCTGATATGTGTCTGCCTGTTCTTATGAACATTATGCATATATTATGCTTCTTTTATCCATTATAATAAAGTTTCAGTTGAACAATATGTTTTTTCAAAGTTAAAAAATTTATTATCGGAAGTCCATAAATCACTTTGAATTTGACAGCTGAGTACAGTTTGGGTTTTACACTGTTACATGACACTGTTATTGCAGGGGAGCAATTTTGGCATGTGCTCTTCCGTGGCTAAAGAGTTTACTGCTTCAACATGCAAGTGGAATAATGTCCCAGGATTCTTCTTTGCTTGCCCTAAACTCTTTATATCAGGTGTGATAAATGCACCTCACCTAGAGAGGATTTGATAATGCTGTGAACCATTGAACTCACGAAATTTACTAACCTTTAATGTCTCTGAAAGTGTGGACTCTCCCTAGAAATCACAGTTGTTTGTTTGCTGAAATGAAAATATACAAATCTGATGCTATACTTAATCTAGGGATTATATTGAAACAGCTGTCAACTGAACCACTGTTTTCCAATAGCATTGAGATATTGTATTCACTAAGCTAATAGTGAGATATTTGTAGCCACACAATTGCACCATGCAGTTTTTTTGTTTCCGAAAGGATTTACGGAAAATGGGATTCAAGATACAAGTAGAAAAAAGAAAAGAAAGGGAGGGGTATTTTCGTCTATTTATTGTTGCCTTGGCGGCATGTTCCTACACTTTGTTTCTGTTACAACTTAGTCTGTTATTGTATTACAGATCATTGAATCCAGAATCTCGACTTTCCATTCCGCCCTTCAACTATCAAGTCGCTTAGACTCTATATATGCTATGGTATGTTCTCTACTCAGATAATGCAATTAATGGAGTCATGCAATTTATAATAGCAACAATGCAATTTTTTTCTGTGTATTTTCCTTTTTTTTTTTTTTTTTTTTTTTTTTTTTTTTTGTGAACAGGTTGATGATGAGTCAGAAGAAAATGAGACTGTAATTCCAGTAATTTATGAGGACAATGATGAAAGTGATGCAGAAGAATCTGAAGAGGCCATGGAAACGGATCAAGAAAACGAAGAAGAAGAAGAGACTTTTGGTGGACTTAGTGATCTTGAAAAGAGCGATGACATGAATGAGTGATGTTATCCAAGTGTGTTTTCATTTATGTTCCTGAGAAATATGGGCATAAAAAATGCACAAGAATCGACAATGTCCAGCAAACAAGGACTGCGATTTTCATAAACCGCAGATGAGCCGTCCTTTCTCAAGTCAGAGAGGATTGTGAGGAACCCAGACATGCTTTGGTCCAGCTACTTGTCATGTGCTCTAAAATCGTGATTTTGATCGGCTCACCAGTTTTGTGGATTTGACATTCCTTAATAGAACTTACACACTCGATTTTGGGAATTGTAATTTACAACTCAATGAAACCATCCAAATAGTTGTACCTTCAACCCCTTCTTCGTTCATGTACATAATCTTTACTATTGATTTGCAGAGCAAAGCTTTAATGATTGTTTGAAATGAAAAACTTGCATTGATGTTCTGATCTTTTTGCATTTTGCTTAGTTCCTTTTTCCTTCGTAATAAATGGCCACGGTGGAAAAGACAACCGTAGGTTCACGTCTTGACAGTGAGGATGGCTCTTGCCTTGCGGGAGCCATACATGCTTGCCTTCCACCATTTATTTACTTATTGTTTATTTATCATATGTTTTGTTTTGTTGCTTGAAATAAGACATTAGGCGGGATAAATTTCACAAAACCATAACAATTTTATTGTTGAGGCGTGTCAATTTATGAGATCCGCCCTCTGGCCGTATATGGTTTTTTCAGTTGATTAAAAAGATAATTGAGAAGTATGCATATGTGAGTCTTCCATTCACCGGTCATCAAGGACTGTATGGTGTGTGCCATATATGAAAGATTAAAGGGTAAACCAACCGCTAGGTTCGAAACTTGATGGTTCGAACTCGATTTTAAACTCAAACTCTACGCTGAATAAGCTTATTACAAATAGACTCGAATAAGCTTAATAGACCTGAATATGAAATTCAATTCAAACAAATAGGCTCATATGTGAACTCCATTCGAACATAACTTTTTCCTTTCTGAACTCTACAAATAAATTTAAAATAAATAGACTCAAACATCAACCGAATTTTCGAATTAGCCTCAAACATGAATCTTTCGACCTAGTAAGCCGCCTTTTACACCCCTGTCGAGTCCCCCAAAAATGAAGTCCATGCGCTGTGTTCACTATCTTGTAAAGGGCTGCTAGAAGATAGCACTCAAATAGCTGCTGCTTCTATTCAGCATGTCTACACTTCTCTTCTTTTTTATTGAATAGTCTTCGCAGAATAAGGATGTCAAAATCTAAACACTTAACTTTGACCTACCATATTATAAAACTTAAATTTACTTCCAGTTGCACAAAAGAAAACCTTCAAGTACAAGGATGAGTAAAATACTAACCCATTGGATCATTTTGCTTTGGTCTCTTCAATCATCATCTCAATTAAAGACCAACAACCCCTATAAAAATTTTAAATATCAAAATACACCTTTTTTTTTTTTTTAAATAATCAATCATACAAGTTCGTTTTGCCAAACATCAAATATATTATATCAAAATAAAAGCAAAAATAAGAAGTAAAAAAGGACACCTGTTTCATTTTTCATTAATAAGCACATTTCCTAACCAGGTAATACAAAGTTACAATAGAAACACTTCATAGCAAGCTGCTTTTTAAGCACACTTAGACCCACTATTTTATTTATGGCTTTCCCTGTTTATAAGATGCTACATAAACTCTCATCTTAGAGAAAGCCCAAGACCCCAATACACACATAAAATTTATTAGCCATAGGTAGCAGTACTAGTAGCTAATACCTAGTGTCTGTGTCCCTATAAGTTGTGGTCTGCTGATGGCCAGAACGATCCTTAACATGATCTTCTTCTTCTTCATGGTGAGCCATACCAAAAGCGCTTTTGACAGTATCAGCAGTTTTTTGAGCTGCATGCTTCATTTTCTCCCCAGTTTCTTCCAGAACTCCCTTTGTCTTCTCCTTCCCTTCATGAGCCTTCTCCTTGGTTGCCTCTGCAGTCTCAGATGTCTTTTCTCTTGTCTCATGGGCTTTTTCTCCTGTCCAGTCTTTCGCTTCTCCAGCCTTCTCTTTCACCGTATCGCCCATTCTGTTCCCCTTCTCCTCGGCTCGGCCTGTAGCCTCACCGGCTCTGTAACTATAAGACTGATCATTAGATGCCATTTTCCTTTGCAATTGATATTTGAAAGCTTCTTTAAGAATGGATAAAGAAAATCTCTTTCCTGCCAATGAAGTTTGAAGGGCGTTCTTCCTTGAGTATTTTATACGCATATAAGGGATACTACATTATTGCCACGTGCATGTGGTTTCGACACTTGTAAGCCACGTGCCATGCATTTGGGAACCTTCACCTATCTTGTGTCGGTTTCTTGTTTCTTAATGGATTAAAAATTATGACATGGCCTATTTAAGATTGTCACGTGGTGATCTGTTTATCAGTCGACACTTTCCAAATAATTAAAGTTTCTCATTTGTTACTAGGATTTTTATTTTTTTTTATGATACAGTACCCCAAGAATTGTGATGAAGAATTGATTTTTTAACTAAAGAAAAATATTTATTTACACCGGTTGTATAGCCCTCCTTATGAACTAATTTAATAAAAATAAAAATTTTTAAACAGAAATTTCTATTTTATCATTTTTTTAATTTATAGTCGAAAATACATATTTCAACAAAAATTTATATTTTTATCATTTTAGTCTCTGAATAAAACATAAATTTTGTATAAATAAGTTTATCTTAAAAATGAAGTTTCGATTTTAGTTTATGTAATACTATTTTTAAATAAAATGCCAAAAAATTAACTTATTTAGAAAAGGTGCTAAAAAATATTAAAATTAATAAATTATGCATGTTGGTAAAAAGAAAGTTTAATTTCATTTTTCGAAAGTTCAATGCATTTGGAAGATAATAGCACGAACGAATGTATTTAGCACTTGGAAAAAGTTCAATGCATTTAGATTTTGTGGACCATTCAGATTGAGCAGAATAGTTCAATTTAATTTTATGATATTTTAATTTGATTTTAGTTTTAATAGAAATTTTTTAAATTTGATTTATTTATATTCATTTTATATTAAGAAAAATGTGATTATGGGTTTTGATTGTTGGTAAGTGACAATGCTTTAGCTCTTGGTTTTCCCTTTCCTCCATAGACGAGTATAGTTTAATTTTTTATAATTCGGTTGGGTTCAATCTTGATAATAAAAAAATAAAATAATCAAACAAACCAAATTATACAAATTTGTACATAAGAATATGTTTATATATTTATTTTTATTGTATAAAATAAATTTTATATTTTTATATATTATATATATATATATTTAAAAAAATTCCATGAGTGAAGTGTTTCAATTTAATTTTTGTTTCTCAAAATTTGTTTGACTTAATTTGGTATGAAATTTAATTTTGTTCATTTTTTGTTTAAAAAAATTTAATTATTTTAGCTTTATAAAAATTAAACTTAATGAAATTTTATATTGTTTATTTGAAAAAAAAATATAATTTATGGATTTAAAATGTTTTTGAAATAAAATTAAATAATTGCAATTATACTATTAATGAAACGATGGTTTAAATTATATTGTTAATAAAAAGGATAAGATTATAAAATTATTTTTTTTCTCTTCTAAAATGATGAATAGAAATAATAAAATCTATCAATTTCATAGATTGTAATATCTTTTTTCAACTAAATAAAGGAATTTTGCAAATCTATAAAATGTTGATGGTTTAAATTTCATAGGTTTAAACCCTGTATACTAGCATTCAATTATTTATTCATGGAATTTGGATAATACATGTAACATTCAATGAGATCTTATGTTAAATTCTCACCTAATAGAGATAAAAATAAAATACTGATAGAGATTTGAAAGAGATGGACAATGATGGTGAAGAGGCATAAATTTATGAATGTTTTCCAATATGTATTTTAATGCCTGTGAAAGGCCTCTATGACCTTTCAATTATTACCATTTTTTTAAAATATGTATTATGAAATTTAACTAATTTTTAGCTCATCATAAAAAAATAAAATTACATGTTTGTGTGTGTATATATATATATATATTTGTTTTCAGAACCATCTCTAAACTTTTTGATTCCTTTGTAAAAAATATTTTTTCATGTCCCTGTAGAAGTTATGCTTGAATGATGTTATGAAATAGAGGTCTGAAGTGATCTCCTAAATCCAAAGAACAAGATTCAATTACTAGTACAGCTTTAAACTACTGCCAACCGCACCCTATTATATCTGCAAAGAGCCAAAGAACTTCGAGCTTCCGATCCATCGCTGAAGGCGGTCCGAAAAACCCACTATAACAGAAACCTTAAACTTAAAGATCTCTTAGCACACCTTGAATCTTATCAATTTTAATTTTGTACAGATAGAAGAGAGTGTGAATATGTCTCTAACGTGCGTGAAAATGTCTGAGGATGTTTGGTTAACATGTCTCACCCATGCATTGTCTACGGAGACTGAGGAGATTATGGGTCTGCTTCTTGGTGATATCGAGGTTTAATTCTTTGATTCTCTTTTTTCAATTTGAACCGTAAAGTTTTTATCTTTGCTTCTATTCAAAAGGATTCTAGCATTTATCGTTATTTATTTATTTTTTTTCTTGGGTACCATCTTCCTGGAATTGTGATTATAGTGGGAGTGTAGTGGAAGTTTTTGGGTTGTTTGTGGTGTTAATTGAGATGGGTAGGTTACAAGTTGTTTATCTATTTTCCAATTTTGAAGCTTTTTGATTTTTTTTTTTTTTTTTTTTTTGGTTATTCACACTCGCATGTGTAGTTTTGAGCATTTGTTTATTTATTCATCTTTAATCTTGCTTATATTGGAAATAGAATTGATCAATTGTTTGGTTTTGGTTTGGTTGTTAAAATAGGTTATTAGAATCCTGAATGCTAATAGACATTTTATTTTAACTTTAAGCTTTTTGTTGTATAGGTTCTGTGTTCACTTTGATTTTGTGAGGTTTGATTTGGAATTGTAGTTAGTTCTGATTTTATCGTAGACATTTATTGAATAGGAATTTTGGGCGTTGCTATTCCCTTGGCTGATAAATTTTTACTTTGGTTTTACAAGTTTCAGTTCTGTTCTGTTTTGTCTAGACTTTTATTGATTTTGGCAGTTGTTGCTTGAGTATTAAGTTTTTATTTATTGCTAGATTTCTTTTCTTCAATAGTTTATGAACAGACTGTGCAGCATATGTCGGCATACATTTTATTTTTTAATTTGGCTAGTCTTTTGAGAGCTTTAGTGTACTCCTGCTGAAAAGTTCTAGTTTTTATGCATTTGTTTTCATTTGTGAAAATTTTTCGAATTGTTGTTCAGTTCTGTTTTTGATATGTCAATGATCTTGAAAAAGTCTAGATTTGATTGTTCTGATAGAACAGGAAAATGCTGAATCTTTAATTGTGTTTCTTTATTTTTTTTATATGATATTTTTTAAATGCATTAAGTAAACAATGTAACTGTTGTACTCTGGGATTAGTGAAATTATATTTAGAACTTAGGAATTGTATGTGAGATATTCTATTCGAGCAATTATGTATTGTATATTTTATGAATTTATGGTCGTAATAAACTGTTTGGTTCTAGCTTGGAACACTTCCAAAGAAAAATTCATCTTCAAGTTGCTATAGCAAAACAAAAGGACAAATATAGGTTAATGATTCCTATTGATGATTGCATAGTTTGTGTATTATGATTTGTTGATATCTTTCTCCCTTGAAAGGTAAGTCTTCTAGCATACATCAAATTCAATATGCTGACACTTTTTTTCTTCGGAAGTTTTAATATGACTGAAAGTCCAATACATCAACACTTGTGAAGAGTCCGTCTTCTAGGGAACAAAGTTTCATTTACTTGAAGCATCCTTGAAGAGCCACGGAATGGAACCACACCATTCTAAATGTATTTCATGCGTAATTTAGCTTTTATCTAGTCTTTATGCTTCTTCAATATATTTTGCAAACTAAAAAAAAGAAGCATAAGCCATAAATATGCGTAAATTAACAAATCTATACCTACATTATAGTGTACATGCTTGTGTATTATGGGGGTGGGCATTCATCATGCAGTTCTCCGTTGCATCCTAATTCAGCAGTTGTCTTTGCATATGGTATAACTTATTCCTTGAATATAGTTCTTTGAGTGCTTTTTTTCCCCTTGTTGTTTGGCTGGAAGTGGAATCTTGCATTTTGGAAATTACTGTTATTGTGGAATTTGTTTATTTCTTCATGCATGTGAGTATTTATATACTAGAGGGAACGTTCTTTTTTCATAATATGACAGTTTTGGCTTTGATGTTGGAAATCAGTACTCAAAAAGTGGGAACGTTACTGCTCTAATCTGGGGAGCTTCACCTCAGTCAAGATCTGATCGTCGAAAGGACCGTGTAGAGACAAATCCAGAACAGTTGGCCGCTGCATCAGCTCAGGCTGAGATATCCTTAATACTTTCTTGTGCATGTGCATGAGATTTCTAATAACTATGTCGTTGTCCTTGATTATCAAATTATAAATTTCATTATGCATTTACTAAAATTTTATATCATAATGGACTTTTAGTCGCTAAAACTTTAAAATTGGAGTGCACTTTAGTCCTTTGGTCTCCCAAAATATTGGAACTTTTTATTGACATTGGAGTAGGGACTAAAATTGTTTTGAAACCTCTGTTCATTTTTGGTCAACATGATTTTTTCCCTTGTATTTATGGTAATCTGCTGAATTTTTGCTGTAATACCTCATACATAAACTTTAGGCTGCATTATGAAGAAATGGAGATGAAGATGGCGAAGTTTGCATGATGAGTAGCATGAATCAAAATTCAATCCATCAATTTAGGATCTGTGTTTTATGCATATTACATGGATGTTAATTTTGTGAACTAAAACTTTCACATAACTCAAATTTTTAAATAGGTTTTTCATATTTCCTCATGTCATGGCTTAATACAACTGATTACTATGGATACGATAGACATTCATATTGATAACCTTTAGTTAGTTATAAACTTGCAATAACCAATGCGCATAGGCACAATAAAAAATGTTTGTTGTGTTGTGTGCTTTAACTATACAACACAGAATGACCGCATCGACGGGACGGACTACAAGGGTGATTGGATGGTATCATTCACATCCTCATATTACAGTTTTTCCTTCTCATGTAGGTAAGCTGTTGAAGTTCAATAAATTTAATGTTTGGATTGAGTATTTTAAAATCTGTGGAATTTGTCAAAATCCACTAGGTTTCTAATTCCATAATTTTGTGGAATTTAATTTGTTTGGTATAAATATTAAATCCATGGTATTTTTGTAAATAAAGAAAACCTTAAGAATCCCTTGTTCATTAAAATGAGGATGTTAGCAAAATCTCATCTTCCATGTGGGATATAAAACAATCAAAATGAGGGATTGCGTTCCATGGGGGATATTGAACAATCTATGGGTTTTGCCTTGTTAATGTTGTGCCAAAAAAGAAATTTGAACCAAATCCATGAATTACCCAAAATCCCTCATCCAAAATCTATCATATCAAACATTAACAATTGTAGTATTGCCCTCCTGATAAATGATTTTTTTTTTGTTCACTTTCTACCTTTTTGTGATAAATTAATTAATTTGCAATAAAACCATCTCTGTGATATTGTTTGTTGACCATTATGCTCTTTTTATGTTACACATTATAATTGGTTGTTGGACATTTGAAACAACTCCTGTCTCGTGCTTTTTGGCTTCTGCAGATGTGCGGACTCAAGCAATGTATCAACTTCTAGATCCCGGGTTTATCGGGCTGATATTTTCCTGCTTCAGTGAAGATGTAAATAAGGTCTGCACACTGCACTAGATGCATTCAATATAGCAAGTTGTCTACTGAAAAACGTTTCCATCATGGCCAAAGTGGAATTTGCTCTGGTTAATTTCAGGTTGGGAGAATCCAAGTCATTGCTTTCCAGTCCTCAGATGGGAAGCAGAATAATGTATCGAGACCGGTTCCCATATCACTTGTAAATAGAAGTTACATAGATGTTGAATCATCTCTAAGCTCCTCGGAAAATACATTAGCAAAATCCGGATCTGCAAGGGTGGATAGCCCTGAACAAGACACTGGTGATTCAAGAACAGCTGCAGCATTAAGTAAGGTATAATTTTGATTCTCAAAGTTGGTATTCTCATGCGCTTGTTATGAATGTCTATAATGGAGTTTGGCTGGATAAAAGAATTGTGCCCTGGTCAGAGTTTATCTCTAATTGTCATTGCCTGATTTCTCTTTTGTTTCCCTATTGTTCCTTAAATGCTGAAGACTGTGGATACTTGCTACTTCCAGCGCACGTACTTGTGCTTGATTGCGTGTTCTATTTCATGACTTCATTGGCAGTAAAATATAAACTTAAACATGATGGAATTTTTTGGCCTTTGCTATTTATAGTTTAAAATCAATGAAACATGCATGTCTGCGATCATAGGCACTAGGCACTAGTATTGGGCTTGATTCAATGATAGATCCTCCTGTAATGGGAGACCATCATCGTATTCTTTTCTCTTTTAATTTGTGTGTAGTGTTCAATTAAAGTTTAACCTCGTCGCTCCCTCCCTCCACCAAAAATGAAAGTCTTAGAAAGGTGATACATGGCTGCATCACCTCTCTTGCTTTGCATGGGATTTGGCTATTGCATTTGGTTACGTACGTTAATTCTTTGTAAATGCATTTAGGATTGTGTTATAAGTATGCTTCAATTTGCTATGATAAATTGCAATTTTTGTCCATGAGTAGAACAAATCTTAAAAAAATGCAACTAAGGCAGGTTAGTCTTTGCTATTTATGGCTTTAAAACAATAATAGTTGAAGTGAAACTAGGTCACTGTTAAGAGTACGAGAATAGGATTGTGTCACAGGGCGATTTACAGGAAAGTCTAATTCAATTAACTTCCACATGTCCTGATTCTTCTTGCGACCATTGTGATAATTAACTCAAGCTCTTCACAGGGAACTTGAAAACCTTGGACCTCATTAAAGAGAGAGCTCCAGATCTCTGTGTTTGAGTGAAATTCTGACTTGGCTTTTTATTATTCTAATTGTCCTTTAAATAGGACTAGACTTACTACATGAATAGGAAACCTATAAGTTAGGTTCCTTAAAAATAGAGATAAATGCAACTCCTGTACTAAAGGAGAGTAGACGACTTGAATTAAAATACTAATCCTAAAGTGACAGCCAAGCCCAAACAACAGCCAAAATTAATTGCCTTTCCTAACATAGGATCGGCCCACAAAGGCATCCACAACAGTCACATTGGTAATATACACTGTGTCAACTGAAAGAGAACCTTTGCTGTTTCATTCTCTTTTAATTGGGAGAGGTACAGAATCAAAGGCTTATTAATAAAGCTGAGTTACTGCTAGTGAGGTAACTCTGATTCATATGTTGCTTATTATTAGTTATTTGATTTCTTTAGAATTGGAATTCACTTCTTTTAGTTAGCATCTTAAAATTTTCAATTTTGGGACCTCACCGATTTTAGTATGTATGTCACAAGGTGAATATTAGCAGCAAGTTTAATATCCAAATTGTTCTGTCTGTCACTTGCTGGGCCTGATTTTATGTAAAGAAAAGCAACGGAGAAACGACAAAAGAAAGTACAGAAAGGTGTAACGAGAAAATGGAGAAAGAGAGGAGGGAAATTCTTAAATCGGTCAAAATGCATAGACCTCATAGGGTTTTTCTGGGTTAGTTTATGTTGAGTTAGACTACTAATTGGGAGTTACTAATATGATCATATGCCCGAAGTCAGTGATATAGCTTTCCATAGAGGAGCCTTTCTTGGAAATTGTATTGTCAATAATTTTTTATTTTCTTGCCATTGTGCTTTAGAACTTAGGAGGAATCAGATCTTAAGATGATAATCTTTCCACTTGGTTGGTACATCCTTCAATTGTTTCATATATGATTGACAGGGTGGGGTAAGATCTTTGGACTTGGGGGATTTCTTTGCAAATGCTGATGCCAACTATGTTGGAAGAGAGAAAATTGGAGGCAGCTACCCTACTGGCAATTCCGAAAATGCAATTGTTGATATAGACCCCATGGATCTGTCGGAAAGTATGCAAGAAGCTATGCACCGCTCAAATTTGGACATGAGGTATGCTAATGCTTGAGTGAGTTCTTGCTTGCTTGGTCTTCCAACATTCTGTTCAAGTGTGGTCCTCAATCTGTTATTATTGCTTGCTTTTCATCTAGTATATGTTCTCTTCAGTCTGTGTTAAAAGAACAAGAGCTTCTTATATATATATATATATATATATATATATATATATATATATATATATATATATATATATATATATATATATATATATATATATATATATATATATATATAATAGTTATATATCCTTGTGGAGGTAATTGCCATTTTCTGTGAACAGTGGTGCGGAATACATTAGAAAAGAAATCCCTCTTCATGTTTTGCCGACTTGGTCTCTGCTTAAGCTAGATTCACCTCTAATGTCATTTACGGATTTGCAACGTGTATTGTATGAAGAGGAGCGAGGAGCATACAACCAAGCTATCTTGCAAAATATGAGGTGATATATTGTGTCACTGCTATTGACATTTGTTTTCATTTTTATGTTTATATTTTTCTTGTTTACTCACTCTTTCCAAATTTGCTGTAATTTTACGCAGGGATGGAAAAGTACATCCTCTAACCTTTGTTCATCACACAGGGACATATCAAGCTTCCATTTGCAAATTGATTGAATATTGGTTAGAGACAGTGAGCTGACTTAGAAGTTTTTGTACTTTATCCTTTTTGCCCAGTTGTTTGTTTGCAGCCAATACTTACTACTTTTGAAACATGTGCAGTTTAAGTCCTGCCATAAATGCACTTCAAGACCGCTTGAAAGAGAATGAAATTCGGGTATGGAATGAAATTAAATTTGTATGTGAAACAGTTAGGAATTCTTCTGATTGGCATAGTCATCGTTTTTCGCTCCCTCTAAAGGGAAACTTTCTGGTGAGAGGGTTAGTCTTCCAATTGAGAAGGAACTGGTTTAGGCCTTAGAGAAGCCTCATGCAAAACTGATGTAGGGTAGGATTATCTCTGGAGCTCTTATTCTGGGTTCCTACTTTGTGAATTTTTTCATTCCTTCAGATTTAGATAGTTATTCATGATTTTCTGTTTTAGAAGCACTTAAAGTTTGAAAGTTTTGTATCTCATCTAAGTTCAATGCTGCAATTGCCTTTTTTTCATGTAGTCTCCAACCTCCTAATAATCATCGTGATGTAACATCTTGATTTGGTCATGTATTTGACCTAAATTTTCGTTGTTCTTGTTATTATCTGATTTAGCTACTTTCGCTGAAACAGTTGACAATGCTGAGTGATGAAGCTAAAATGTTGGAGAATGAAACTTTTAGGGGGAGTGAGCAAGCTTCCAGATCTCCCCGCCATGTTCCATCTCATGGTCTTCGGGCAAGTGCATCATCTGGTCAGAGGGAGTTGCAGAGTTCATCTGAATCTCTTAGTTTGAGGACTATTGCTAGTGGTAGTAACCGGACCAGAACGGGATCTTAATGCAGCTCCAAATTAAGCGTTCTGCATTTTGCAAGTGTTGTTATGTCCAGAGTCGCATTTGTTGCTCTGCTTTTCATATTAGCCATTTATATGTATATGGATATTGGTTTGATTACAAGGCCTTATAAAAGTTCAGATACAACATATTGGGGGGAAAGGTCTTTTTCCCTGATACATATGCCTTCTGAAGCTCTGATCATTGCTCTCTCTCTTCATATGGGCCATCTCTAGGTTAAATTGCTCTCAAGGATCTGCCGGAGAAACTTTTGCATCTAGGTTGGCAGCTCGGTAGAGTTCTTATTGAAGCATCGGAGATTTTCTTGCTGTGCATTTATGACCTCTTATGAGAAAGAAAATTTCTTGGGAGGAGCCAGAGGATGATCTGCAATGGGCTCCAATATGTGGGATGTATATATTTCATACAATTCTGTTTTCTAACAGTTATAGGCCTTTCTTTTTATGGGCTTCTATAATGCATGGAGTTCTATAATGTGACTGTTTTACTTGGTGGGTTCATAATATTTTCCTTGGGGAGCAGGAGCATGCCCTTGCTTGTAGTTTACCTTGTATTCTTAATGAAATGCTGTGCATTATTTATCAAAAAATTTTTGCTGACACCATTTTTGGATATCCAATTCTTAATTGTTTAAAAAGCAGGCTTGCATAACATTAACAGTGAATTGGTTAAAAATCAAAATATTATAAACATTCTGCTTTAATTCACAAAATGGGAGATTTAAAACATCAAGTTTAAGAGGGTTGAAAAATCATCAATATGATTTGTTTGTCCTCAACTAAAATGCCATACAAAAAATCTGTATTTTGATAGTAATAATTTGAGAAAAATTTCCGTTTTCTTTTTCTTAATTAGCTTTCTCCGGTAATTAATTTTTCGACAACTTTCGAGATCTTTCATTCATTAAATAAGAGAAAACACCAATCATTATGCACCTAGTTGGCAGAAAATATTTTAATTATAATTATTAATTAAAAACAATGGATGAGACAGTTGAGCAAAGAAATAAAGTGGAAGCAATGAACACATGCGCACAAAATAGCTCAAGAAAAAGAAGGAAAGCAAGGGAGGAGGAGGAGGGGATTATTTTGTTTGGTTTGGTGAGTGACAAACGAAATATTTGTTCTTTCAAAAAAAAAAAACAAAAAAACAAAAAGAAGGAAAGAAAGAAAGAAAGAAAAGCAGAGAAAGAATGAAGTTGGTCGTGGTCATATGCATGGGTGTGATTTCCAAGAAGAGAATCGAATCAGCACCACTTCTTTCTTTGCTCTTCTTTACAGTTTGCCTCTTCATTCCTTTACCCTTCTCCAAGAGAATGGAGGCCAGACCCAGACAGACCTACTTATATTTATTATATATACTACATCTTCATGTTTTTGTATGTTGTTTTTGTAAGAAGGAGAGATATTAAAGAGCAGCCGCAGAAAAGGAAAAAAAAAAAAAAGAAAAAAAAGAAAAAGGTGGTCAAAATGAAACCTCGAAGACTTGTTATTCCATCATTAACTTCCAGCTTCAACTATCTTTATTGAAATTCACCATCTTGCCTTTCTCTTTTTCTTTTCTTGTTTAAAACATCTCTTGTTTTTATTTGCTATTTCTAAATATCTAATTTTAATATATCTGCTTATAATTACTAGTTATATATCACTTCTTCTTTTTTTTAGCAGAGCAAATTCCCGTTAATGACTCGATTTGTTATACTAAAATGGATTCGATTATATAAATTACATTTCATTACAACTCGCGAAATGCAATTTAAGCTTTGATCAGGGAAAATTATAATAACAGTTGTGGTAACTTGATATGCAGAATCAGGAGAGGAAGCAAAATAGAATGATTAGGAGTATATCCAATATTGTATTATTGGAAGGGAACCAAAGTAAGGAAAAAGGGAATATTCAAAATTATGTAAAGCAAAAACAATTTTACTCGTGCATTTGCTTTCACTGTGCTGATTCTCAAAGTATAAAATTGATAGGGACATTAGCTAGTAACCTACCTCTCTTGGAAATAATTGAGCTAACAAGTGGGTCTGCCTGCCTTGAGGTTTTATGTTAGAATTTGTCTTTTTTTTTTTTTTTTTTTCAAAAGAAAGCTCAAACTTAAAAAATTAGCACACCTGACTAATATCGGCTCGCCCTTAGAGGCAAAGAGGCTGATTCCAGAAGATCAAATTTATGACTTAAATTATAATAATTAATCCTGCAAGTACCCATTCAGATTTTTAATTAAATTAAGTTTAAATTTAATATTATGTGACTGAATATTATACTCAATTATAAGCATCACTAAATTAAAGTTGATAAATAACTTGCAGACTGGTTAATTAGCAATAGGTAGTGAGTTGAGGGACCCATAGATTATTTTTATTTTTTATTTTTTGGGGGGATGAAGAGTGTGTAGTGGTTATAGGCTGACAAAATCTGGTGTTTGCTTTAAGTGGGATCCTCTACCTGTTTTGTTTGGTCTTATGACCATTTGGATTGAATATGACCACCTAAAGCTTCACTTTGCTTCCACTTATAACTTCAGTTTTACTGCTGACTCTCTTTCTCTACTGCATGTGCATGGAATTTCATGATTTGACAATTTCTTTTAATTTTTCTCATAATTTAAAATTTTTAAACAAATTTAATTATAACATTCACATCTTTTAAAAAGATCCAAGCATGCGTCTAAAGACAAGGTCGTAAACAAGCTAAAATAAATTTGAGTCATTAAAATATAATAAAATTCAAATCGGTTCAAATTTAAAAAATTGAACTTGAACTTAACTCGTTTATAATTTAATTTAAAAAATGACTTAAGTTCTATAAATTTTTTTTTTTCTTTCGAATTGAGTCTTAAGAATTTCTTTCACAAAGCCAATGGTATGAGCATGTTTGTAATTGTATGAGGGGATGAGCAAAAATTGTTGCTTCTCAATTTTCACATCGAGAAGAAGAAACCCTAAAAGAAGTGATATGGCCAAAGTAATGGTTCAAATTTTGGAGTCTTTGGAATGATAGCAGCTGGAATAATTTTCCTTTATCTCTTTTTCCTACTTTAGATTTTTTTTTTTTCATTTTATTGATTAATATTCCCATTTATCAAGGTTTGCTTAAAGTTGAAAAAATGACTTGGCCCTCCATCCATTCTTTCCCCTTTTTCTCTAATCTAACCATATATAAATACATGGAATCACCCCCTCCATATCTAACACACACCACCATTTCCTTCATTTCAATTCTTCTTTCTTCTTCACCTTCTGCTCTCTCTTTCATTCCCTTTTCTTTTTGTTGTCTAACTCCTCCTGTACTTCAATTGTAAGGTTAGCATTTATTTGGTTTCTTTAGTACTTGCTAGAACTACTGTTTTTCATATTTTATAGCTATTTATATTTGAAAATATAAATTTTGTTTTTGACTTGCAATGTTTAAAGTATATATGTTTATGTTGTAGCAGAGATTTCGAGTTCGAGAACTCGAAATCTCTCGACCCTATAACTCATCGTGTCCGATGAATTAAGAAAAAGTATATTTTATTGGTGTTCATTCGTTGAGAAATTTTTGTCTGAATTCAAGTTTCAATGCAAAATCTGTGATATAAAAAATTAGTAACAGCTTATATTAATAGTTTTTTAATGTTTTTGCAGAGAAAAGAGAAAATGAGTAGGCCAGGAGACTGGAACTGCAGGTCATGCCAGCACCTCAACTTTCAAAGACGTGACTCATGCCAACGCTGTGGGGACTCAAGGTCTGGAGGCTGTGACTTCGGAGGTTTTGGTGGGCGAGGTGGCGGCGGCGGCGGCTCATCATTCGGCTTCATTACTGGCTCTGATGTTCGCCCAGGTGATTGGTACTGCACTGCCGGTAATTGTGGGGCACACAACTTTGCTAGCCGCTCAAGTTGCTTCAAATGTGGTGTTTACAAGGATGATTCTGTCACTGGTGGTGGCTTTGACTCTGACATTCCTCGCTCTAGGGGCTTTGGCGGTGGCAGCAACCGCTCTGGATGGAAGTCCGGGGATTGGATTTGCACTAGGTACCCATTACCATCTACATTTAAAACAAGAAATAATCTGTCAATTATATTAAATTACAGTTTTAACCCCAATGAAACTAAACTATGGAAATAATTTTATAAGTTAAATTTTTAATATTTATGGTTTTTTTTTGACAAATTTCATATAGAGATTTAAAATCTTGAATCCAGAAATTGCCTACCATATATATGCAGGTGGGGATGCAATGAACACAACTTTGCTAGCAGAATGGAGTGTTTCAAATGCAATGCCCCTCGGGACCTCAGCAACAGAACTTCATATTAGAATTGTTTTCTCAATTTCTGGGTATGTTATAATAATTAATTATTTATATTTTTCAGACTACAATTTAAGATCTTAATTAATTACTTATTATTGCAGGTGTGGCAGCAACCAAGAGAGAGAATATTAATTAAAAAATATGATCACTACTTTATTATTTTTATTTCTTTAGTATATTTCTTTTGGGTAGTAGGTTTATTAATTGAGAGTGTAAACCTGGTTTAAGGCCTATCTTCACTCTCTCTATATAATCCATTTGGCATTTTGTGAGGCTTCCATATGATCTTACTGTATAAATAAATCTTTTGTAGCCAGATGGGGCAAAAAAAAATGTACTGCCCAATATATTAATTTCCCTTTTGGTTTTCTTAGAGGCTTTATTTATTGTAAGGTGCATGGTTTCTTAAAAGAAGATGATTCTGTCTTTAATTTCTTTTTTCTCATTGTTTGAATTATTGTTATAAAGGATATGGCTTTCTTGCTAATTAAGCATCATTTGCAGAATTAATTAAATTAATTACAATATCAAGTGATTAAATTGAGATGCTCTTTGTACACATCATTACTACTTGGAGGTACTCTTGAATAATTAATGAATTAATTATTTTAATTAGGTTAGTCACAATAATTATTATTTAAAGAAGTAGTCTGCCAATGTTCTTTTCTCTGTTGATTCAGACAAAATTCCTCATACTAAGGATTAAGTTTAAGTTTCAATTGATTTTGATGTTATTATGATTGTTGGGAAATAGTAAAAGTAGTGGAAAACATTTTTAAAAATCAAAATAAATTGCCATAATAATTATATCCGCAGGTGTTTCTATTTACTTTTGAATCACGACTAACTAATAAAAAAAAAAAAGTTTTCCATCAACATGAGAGCAGCTACTAAAGTCATCTACAATAATTTCGTACCATTAAGTATTTGATGAGGTAAATTTTATATCTCGAGTCGATATACTAACTGTAAAATAAATAATTTTTTGATATATATAAAAATACTAATGATACAATGCGATAGATTTCAAATTGGATAAGAAATAATTGATTAGTAGATGATAGATAGAACCTTAAACCATTTAATTCTAGAGCATCACCCTTTGTTTTTTTTTCAAAAGAAAAATGTTTAAAGCTTTGGGGTATAGCCATTTTGGCTTTGTCAATAGTAAAATGCAAAAGACAATACTAACATTGGATTCTCTTCATTGACCTAATAAAGTGTGTATCTTAAAAAAAGCAACTAGGCAAAATGATAATGTCTCTCTTAAAACAATAAGGAATAAGTTAGGCTTTAAGCAATAGATTCTTAAGGTAGCTTTTGTATATTTGAATATTTTGTTTTGGAGTTAGTCAAAGAATCCTTAATCCTTTCTTTCTCTATCAATAACCCTTTGCATGGCATTTGAATTAGGGCCCATTGTGTTCACCTTGTAGCATGCAGTGAGGTCTTTCAGAATATTATCCAGTGAAAAGCATAATATTGTTAATTTCATATATTAACTTTAATTTTGATTAAGAAGTTCAATGTATGTTATAAAATAAAGGCAATTGAAAGGCAAATCTTTCCCTTTAAAGGACATTTTGAAAACCTTTAGCCCTTAATTAGGTAAAATGAAAAACATTTTGGCTTGCCAAATTCATCTACTTAGTCCTTTAGAGATGATAAAGCAATAATTAAGAGCACCATCCAATGCTAAAACCTAATCAAAAATTTATATTAAAGCTCTTAATTCATGTTTTTTCCTTTTTCTTTCTCAATGTATAAAGAAATTTTTTAAAAAAGAAACTATAAGAATGTGATTTATTTATCTTCATTTTTAATGACGTACTTTTCACGTTAGCTTGTTGTTCGCTGGTTATTTAATATTTTCTGATAATAAAATTAAATTTAAATATGAGAATTTCTAACTGAATTGATAATATGTACTAAATCTAATATCAATGAAACATATATAATATGTTTATTAATATTTATAATATATATAATATCAATTTCAATTATTTAAATTATATTTGATTTATTATATTATTTACTTTTGTCAAAGCTAATAAAAATTTTCACGTTCGTTCGAATATTTATGTTAAATATTAGTAAAACATTTTGTTTCATAAAATTTTAATTAATCAATTTTTTACTATACAATTAATTTCTTATATTAAAATTTATAATTATAATAATTTGTAATGATAATCTTTTAATTTTATTATTAGCAATAAAATTTAGATTTAAAGAGAAAATTAACGCATGAAAGAAATTTAAAGATATTTTTATTAATTTATAAATTTAGTAAAAGTATTTTTGTCAATCTCAGTGTTTCCCTTCAACATGACAAATCAAAATTAAATTACTTTATTTTTCAACCAATAAAAATAAAATTTTTAAAAATATTATTTAATATATATGTTATATATTATATAATATAATTTCTTATTTTATCCAATATAATTTAGATTTAAATATGAAATTAATATGACTAATCAAAATTAAATTTAACTAATCAAATTAAAATTGTTAAAGATATTTTTGCTAATTCATAAACTGAATATGAGCGCTTTTGATAATCTAAATATTCTCCGCTCATTTTCACTTTATATATATCATATATTATAGATAAATATAGATAATAGATAGACACTCAACCCCGTATAATATTAGTTGTATATATCAAACTATTAAAAAACTATAGATAGTAAGTAAATTAGTGGCTGATTTTCTTTATTTTTTTAACAAAATATTCTCAATTCATGAATTTTAGGGTAAACCTTATTTTGAAACAAAAAATTTGTTCTTTGACAAAGGGTTTATGTGCTGATCTTATGAACTTTTTGTGCGTACATTTGATTTATTGGGACTTCAGAGTGGATATTCGGCGAGAACTAAGCTTGGGCCCAATACCTTGTTCTGAAAACGTTATGTAGGCCCATACATTTGGACTAAGTCTCAAAATACCCAAAAGGCCTACGAAAGTAGAAGTTGCTTTCTTGCAAGCGTGCAGTGCAGTCGATAACCTCGAGAAATTATCATTTGATTATCTATTAGCTTAGGAGAATTTTTAATTAATTACTCTGTAACATAAAATTTTTTTTAAGCGATTAATTTTCAAACGATGCAAAGTTACGTTTCTTAGATGAACTCTTCACTTAATAATTAATTTTTCTTTTTTCGTTGAGAATAATTTTTCTTTAGAAAGTGTGCAGAAAAGAGGAGAATAATTAAATTAAATTCAAAACATAAAACAGGTGGGCCAAATTAATCCAGTGGAGTGCACCAGCTGTAATGTTTGATAGTTGGGAGACGTCTCCCTTCTGTCGTCTTTGGAGGTTTATGGAGTTGTAACTGGTCTCTGTGTTTCTCTGTCTCTATCTGCTCTTTCTTGCTCTTATAGGGCTAAAAGCCATAAATCTAATGTCTTTAAGAGACCCAGTAGCCACATAATAGTAATACCCAAAGTCACCATCTTTTTGCCTTGTGGATATTTAAAAGATTGAAGTTGAAGTGGGTTTTGTTAATTCTGCTTTCTTCAGTATTTTTCTTGATTATTCGGATAGTCCATGGCTTCCTGTGAGTCACTCTCTCTTCCCAATTGCATTAGATGATACAACTTTTTATATTGATGTTACTTTATGTTCTGAATATGTTTTAGTGCTTTCTTGTTGATATCTTCGATTGAATTTGTTAATCTTGCAGTTTAGTTCAACCACTTCAGTCGCTTCAAAAATCTTTTACTTTCTGTTTTGAATTTCATTATGGGTAATGAGTACGAAATAAAGCTTGCGTATTTATTTTTTGTCTCGACACAATCACAAAAAAACCTCAAGGTTTGGTAGTGGAAGAATTCTGTTTGAATAATTCTTGTGGAAGCATTTAGCTGAAAAGATGAACGTGATACTGTCAAACTTGATAGAGCTAAGTGGATGAGATTTCATGCCTTCTTGGCGTAGAAAAGTGTTATGAAGAGTTTGGAACGATTAGAACTTTACTTGGAATTTAGGATACATAGGCTATAAAGTGTTTTGGGTTCTGATTGTTACTTCCTCATGCTTGGCTTGATGTGGTCGTGATAAACTTCTAGCTTATGAAAAACCTTGTGGTGATGCATTGACAAGTATCATCACTAAGCCTAGAATACTCATCGTACCAATTATTTTCAATCTTATACTGATGATGCAATAATGCAGCATGAAATAAATCTTTTTGTGGTTCAAGTGCCAACTTTGTCTTCATCAGCAACCTGCTCTTTTGGAAACATTTTGATGATGTAATTCTTGGCATGGTTTTTACTAATATTTCAAATAGAAGACCAGTCTATATAAACCATTCCAGCACCTTCTTGCATTGTTTCCCATGGTTAATTAATTAATTTAAATAAGACAACTGCATATGGTCTTTTGCTGCTTGGGAGCTGTGGAAGATCGTGCTATGAAGGGGTCTGCTTGCAATGAGGCCAACTGTACTTTTCTGGCTGAGTGTTAGCTGGTATTTAAAAAGTTTGCATGAAAATGATGCAGAAGAGATGA
The DNA here is from genome assembly GCF_041381405.1 of Jatropha curcas. Taxonomy (NCBI): domain Eukaryota; kingdom Viridiplantae; phylum Streptophyta; class Magnoliopsida; order Malpighiales; family Euphorbiaceae; genus Jatropha; species Jatropha curcas. Next base: position 31,097,894 of record NC_143151.1, on the reverse strand, counting down.
GGTTACCATTGTTGAACATTCATCATGAAAAGGAAGATAAAACCAAAAATTAATTGCAAATTGTTTAAAATTGCCTATGAGATGCAATTTAGACTTAGAATTGGAATTGCAGAAGCAAAAAGAAGATGTGGATATGAACATCTGCAGAAATGTGCAGAAGGATTTGTTTATCACGTGTTGTTAGGATGTTGCTTGTGCTGAATTAATTTGAGTTGGAAGTCACTAACACAAATGGCTAAATTTGAGTGTCATGATAAAGGAAAAGATGGGGCAAGCCTGCAGTTTGATCAAATTCACTCTCTATAGTTTTATTTACTTTGTACATTGTATTCAGTGCTCTGTCCTCATTGTTGGACACTCTTGTTTGTTTGAATGTATTGTAAATAGTTACTAGGAGGAGACAATTAACTTTATGATAGCTCTTTGGCATACAACTTTGTTGGCATTGTTAGGTACAGAATGTTCATATTTCTAATATAGAGTTGAATTACATCTTATGAAAACAAAACATATGTTTAGGTTTTTTCCTTTTTCCTTTTTCCTTTTTTTTTTTTTTTTTCTTGTTGCAAGAGGACTTGTGCATGTTTTTGCATGTGTTTCTTTCTACCAGTGCTTCAACTCAAAAGGAAAATGCATGCACTGTAATCAATAATTGCTGTTTCTGGCCATGGAATTGCAGTGCTGTCAAGCAAGCAATAGGGAATACTTGTTGAGTTAGACCTTGCATAAGAGAACATCAGTGATTGTGATCCTATAATAAAATTCAGATTCAGAGGGTGTTCTGTTATCTTGATGTTTTAAATTTAATATAATTCTATTTCCTATTCAAAAGGACTTGAAATAATGCTTAGTGATCACATATATTCTAAAAGAGTTTCACTTGTTTTACTCATTTTGTTTTTACAGGTAGCTTAGGAGCTTCAAACATTAAACTATCAAAGTTGAATTTCGGCAGAGAAAGAGCTGGTAATATACAGCAATGGAGTGGCATGAGAACGTCGATAGGATGGAGACAACTGCAATATACAGGTCTCACTGTAATATATAAACCAAAGGAAACATTCAGTGTACGCTGTTGTCCAACTTTAGAAAAGGAAAGTAAGTGCTTTTCTTTGATACTTTTTTGTAATCAAACACTCTCACCAACTTTCGGTGGATAAAAGAAATTCAAACACTATGTTACCTTTAAAAAGGCGATGCAGAGGATTGTACTCCCCTTATCCGAGATTTGGCCTGTGCATGTTGTATATGGTAGTACATAGCTATGCTGTTGCAATTATGATAGGATACCTTGCCTGAATTTAGTGTCCTTTTGACCTCTACAAAGGCCTTGATATGCAAGATTACTGCTTTGGGTGGAAGTACCCTGGCTTTAAAGCCACATTTTCAATGTACCAGCATATGATTTAAACTTTTGAGCTGTATGGAGCAGCCTGTTCCTATATTTTCTTGGGTCAATTTCACTTTTTTTGTTGGCATGTGAATGGGCTTTAGAGTATTATACTAGCTCTATGAAATAGCAGCATTGATGTCTAGAAATCATGCACATATTAGCTTGTGAATTGTGGGAGCAAGAGAATGAGGAAGAGAAAGGGCACATAGGAACTATGGTGAAACTCTTTTTGCATAAAATTGACTTGCAGTGGTAAGGTGTCCCGTTCCAAGAGGTGGGGTTTATTCTAACTTCAGGGGGCTGAAGAAATTCTATATATGGGATAAAGATTCTCTATCAATGCGTGCCCTTACTGGTCATTGATCAAATCATTTATGCATCTTACCTGATCTATTCATTGATTCTTTTATACAGTTGAATAGTCTAAAGTCCAAACTTTAAAGATACTTGCATTTGCACTATGTTCTTTTTCTGAACATCTCATAAAGGTTAACAAACCATTGAAAACTTGTTAAGAGGCAGTCTTATTTTTGGTTATGCTTTTTGGAAGTTGTGGAGTAATGTTGCATATTGGCCTTTCATTGAAGTAAGCCTAATCACATGTGGAAATAGATGGGAAATCCTTTTCGAAGCTGTAATTTTTATATGGTATATAGATCTTTTTTTTTATTGAATATAAATGCTACTGGTTTCTCAAAATACTCATGAATGTATTTCAAGAATCCGTCAATGGATGTGGATTGGTCGAGAATTTTTTTTCCAGTTGCGATACAACTTATGTTTCATGGTTTTGTTTCTAGCCAGTACAAATAGAGTGGACAGCATCAAACAGACTAAATCATCTGGGTTGACAAGCCAACTTATTCCAAATTCATCTGAGGTGAGGACCACACGTTGTCTTGAGTATTTCCTTACTGCCCCTACTTTTTCATATTTGTTTTGATTTTGTTGCTGCTGTAGAGCTTCAAAATTTGTTGTTTATACTTTTTCATGCATGGTAATTACTCAGGCTTCATACAATGAATTTTCTCTGAAATAATTCTCTATATGCAGTAGTATTGGCATAATCGTTCTGTTATGTTCCAAAAAGCTACATGGAGAACTATAAATTCAGACGGTAATAAAGAAAGTTACAAATTGACCCTTCTTCTTCTTCAGCTTCTTCGGTTCTCATCTTTTCTTAAATGGAATTATTTATGTAAAAAATTCATGATGCACCTGGCTGATTGTTGATACTTTCTTTTAATATTTTGTCTAAGATTTTGAACAGTAGTAACTTCTTTCTGTATCTAAGTCCTGCAGCTCGTGACCTTATAATTTGTTTTGTTTGAGTATCCTTCTGTGCATTCACAATTCTTGAATGGGGTTATGTGAGATCATATCTGTGGGAAAAGCAATGGTAGAAAGAGTTTCATATAACTGATGCCATCTAGTTGGAATAGGATTCTGGACTTGAGCTGAGGTCAAAGTAACACTTCATATGAATGTCATTTTAGTGTTTAATGCTTGCTAGTTCCTACATTGACTGTGTAAATATTCAAGAAGCCACTTGAAATGCATGTGCTTTGCTGAACCTCCAATTGAAGGTAATTTGTTCTTTGCAAACTTAGGTCAGTTATTTGTCTTCAGTCTTGTGTTACTTTTATCCACCACCAACCTTCAATTTTTTTTTTTTTTTTTTTTGCTTCAACTGTTATGGCTGGTGCATGTAGTTGTCTCTCCAGTGATGCAGAATAAATATATTTGGAAAGGTTTATTTTGCTTGAAACTATTGTGTAATTTAAATTTCATCTGCAGATTGAATTTCTGGTCACAGAAGTATGCAATGCAACTTCTATTGCGGAGTTTGAATTGAAAGTAAGCAATCATAAACTGCTTTATGCCCATGTTTTTAAACTTAAATAGAGTTTGGATTTCTTACCTCCATTTAAATTCTTTCTGACATTCTGGTTTCTCTTCTTCCTGTCTCCTGCCTTTTGTTAGGTTGGTGGATTTTGGCTATATTTAACTAGGAACTTAACTCAGAAAAGTAAACCTTCACCTGTTCCTACTCTTGCTCCTCTTCCTCCTGACCCTGCCCCTGCTCCTGATCCTCTCACTGCAGATAAGACTATTAAGGCACCTGAGCTAAATGGGTCAGTTTCTTCAACATCTTTTGCTATCTCCAAACCAGCACCTTTTTCGGGAGGTATTCAATCATTTCTTGATAAAGCTGTGGATGAAGGCTTAATGATACTGCAGTCTCCAAGGGTGAGAATCTTAAGTTTCAATGCTTTTACTTCTTCAAGCTTAAGGCACTAAAATCATAAATATGCAGGTTGGTTTTTTCCGAAGATCTCGAACTATAAAGGGAAAGCGTGCTCCCCCATCATGTAAAGAGGTAACAGTTAACAAGATTCTATCATAAATATTGCTTGTTAGGGACTGGATTGTGCAATAACTGACAACATCTAAACACTGCAGACAGTTCATTATTGTTTTTAGATGACTTGCTTATCTTTGGCTTGATTTTTCTGTTTTCTGATGAATTTATTGTAGTTACTTGTTAGTCACATTTTCTGTGCAAATAAGGAACTGCTCTGTTTCTTGTAGTAAATGATATTGTCATTGGAGTATGAAGAGGCCGGAACATTTGAACTTTGGATTTTCCTAAACCACTTTATTTTTTCACAGAAGTAATACTTTTGGTTTTATATGCTAACTCAGTTTGTAGAAAAGAAATTCAATCAATTCTTATGTGTTCTTGTTCCTCATGCGAGCAAGATAGTTCATCTCCTTGCAACTGCAGTTTGAGAAATTTGTAATTGGACGTTGTATGGCTGGTTGATTCTTCAAGGAGCTTGATTCACTGTTAAATGTTCTGCCTTGTTTATGCATGGGTTGTAGTCCTGGGGATGCTTATCAATTAACCATATGCAACATGTTAATCCTTTCCCATATTGCATGAGCTATGATGAGTCTGTCAGGCAATGCTGATAACTTTCTTCTTCTCAACAGAAGCAAATAGTGAAGGAGGGGCAAGTGCTTTGCTACATTGAACAGCTGGGTGGTGAACTCCCAATTGAGGTCTGGGCCCTGACTCAACATTATTATTTTATTAATGTACAAAGCAAATTTCTCAGCAAGGCTGTGTTTGGCTTCACAGTTACTGTGGCCAAAACTAGCCAACCATTTTGTCCAACACAGCCTGTTGCTTTACATCTTGCTAATTTATAAAGTATATTATGCCAATATCGATGTTTTGAGAACCAACCCTTATATTAGTTGCACCCATATTAATCAAGGTTGAATCAATAGTCAATCTGAAGTAGTAAATATACAATCAATTATATTTACAGCTAAGCTTGCCCTGTTAAAAAACATTAATCAATATTAACCGTGGAAAGTTTTCATCTTTTGCAGTCTGATGTGTCTGGCGAAGTCATCAAAATACTGCGGGAGGATGGCGGTAAGTTTACTCCCTTCTTTTAGCCTTTACTCCCTTCTTTTAGCCTTTTCAAGTTGTGGGTTTGTTTCGAGTTTGATGCTTGCTCATCGCCTCTACTTACTTTTTCATGCCTCTTTAACCGGACAGATCCTGTTGGATATGGTGATGCTCTCATTGCAATTCTCCCATCATTTCCTGGGATAAAGAAGCTTCAGTAGATTATCTATTTTATTTTTCTTAAAAGTGTTCCAGCATTGTTGAGATGGTGACAAAGTAGGAACCATGTGTGCCTGTGTTCTAACTTTGCATTGGCAGTACGTGCAGTTAACTGATCATTGCGGTGTTTAGTGGCCTCTGTATACAAATTTGATATAGTCATTGATAGCTTTTGAAAGTTTTAACATTGTGAAATTCTAGCCTTCTTCATTGTTATTTATCATTACACATACTTTTTTTTTTCAATTTAATTTATTAGTTTTAAAACTATTTCCCCTACTTTTGCTCTCAAAGTGTATAGCATCAGCTTATACACTTAGCTAATCAGAAAATTTCTACATGAATATAGTTGGCTATACTTAGGTGAGCTAATTTAGCTTAGCTTTTTAGTTAATCTGTTTGGTATTGATGTTTAAATAAATTAGTTAGTTGTATAACTGAAACAATTCGGTTTGATTTTAGAAAAAAAAAAAATATTTGATTCAGTTTTTCGTTAGGATTTTTTTTTTTTTGTTTTTTAGTTTTAACTGCTAATAAATTTTTTATTTATGATAAAATTAATATTTTTAATATGTTTTTATCGCTGTGTGTGTTCATCCAGATACAGGTGTAGAATAGAAAATCTACAGAATTTTGTTGGACTAACAAATTTTCTTCCATTTTACGTTTGAGATTATTTCAATCAAATATATATATATATATATATATATATATATATATATATATATAATTTTTTAATATTGGGAAGAAAAACGTTAAAATTGGGAGAATAATTCAAACCACAGCATTTACTCCTAAATTAAAAAGATTCTTTTGTAATGATCAACTTAACAAATAGTTTGGCCCAAAGATGAGTAGATGCCTTATGATAAATAAAATAAATTCTTCTAACACCATCTGCAGGAATAGGATCCACTGACTTGAATTGACATTTCGTCCAAAAGCTGGCAACTTCGACCGTTCATTTAACAGAAGCGTAGGGGAAATATTTTTTTTAGAAAAATCATGTTAGTTGGGAGTATTTGATATTGTTATCAATCTTGGAATATATTAATTTAATTTTCACCTGCTAAATTTTAATTTTTTATTCGTATTGTGGCTCAGGCCTCATGGTTGGTTTGATTGACAGGTTAAATAAATAAATTAGCCACCGACCTTGATAATTTGTTTAAGTTCAAAAAACCAACTGGATTTACAAAAATTCATACATGTCCTTTTCTTTTTTTTTTTTCCGCTTCGTTAGTCACTCTTTCTTCTCCTGTCACAATTGTCACGAACTATGGGCAACTGCTTCCCTGTTCAATTTCAATGTGGTGATGCCTTGATTAACCGCTGCTGGGATTGTGTCGCTGGACAGGCATTGTACATATGTCAACTTAAAGATAACCTTGAAGATTTGCAGGATGCAAGAGATGAAGTAAGTGCACTAAAGAATGATGTCATGCGAAGGATCATCAATGAGGAAGGACCACAAATGAAGCGACTGGAACGAGTTCAAGAGTGGGTTTCAAAGGTGGAAGCAATTTTAGTGGAAGTTGATGAACTATAAGAGATGGTCCTCAAGAAAAAGAGAAATTGTGTCTTGGGGGCTGTTGCTCCAAGAATTGCAAGTCCAGTTACATCTTTGGTAAACGCATTTCCAAAAGACTGAAAAATGTGCTTGCTCTAAAGCAAAATGGAGTTTTTGAAGTAGTAGTCGAGAGGGCAGCTGAGGAGCCATTTTATATAACCCAGCTGCAAGCAAATCTTGAAGATTTGCAGACTAAAAGAGAAGAACTTTGGGCGTTAAAGGAAGATGTGATGCGGAGGGTTACCGTGGAAGAAGGACAAGGAAAGAAGCGTCTAGAACAAGTTCAAGTGTGGCTGTCAATGGTGGAAACTACAATAACTGAAGTTGATGTCCTGATAAGAGACGGTCCCCAAGAAATAGAGAAATTGGGTCTTGGAGACTTTTACAGCTCCATATTTGTTGGAAGAGTTGCCAAAAAACTACAAGACATGGTTGTTCTGAATGGTAAAGGAGATTTTAAAGAAGTGGCTGCTAGGACCCTTCCAGAACCGGTGGTTGAGAGACCTAGTCAGCAAACAGTAGGCTTGGAAACCATGTTAGCTGAGGTCTGGAGCTGCATCATAGAGGAAGAACAAGTGGGAATTCTTGGCCTATATGGCATGGGGGGAGTTGGAAAAACTACACTCTTGACCCAAATTAATAACAAGTACCTTAATACGCCCCATGATTTTGATGTTGTGATCTGGATAGAGGTGTCTAAAGATCTACAACTTGAGCAGGTTCAGGCTGATATTGGATCAAGAATTGGAGTTTTTGATGAACTATGGATAAAGAAAAGCTTCAGTGACAAAGCTATTGACATATGCAGGGTCTTAAGGAAGAAAAAATATGTTCTCTTATTGGATGATATATGGGAGCAAATTGATATAACAAAATTGGGGGTTCCCTTTCCAAACACAGAAAATGGGTCCAAGCTGGTATTTACTACTCGTTCTAAGGAGGTTTGTGGACACATGGGTGCTGACAAGAAAATCGAAGTAGGGTGTTTAGCATGGGAAAAGGCTTGGGATTTGTTTAATAGAAGTGTTGGGCCGCAGACCCTCAATAGTCACCTTGATATTCCACAGTTGGCCAAAGTAGTGGCAAAAGAATGCAAGGGTTTGCCACTTGCACTCATTACGGTTGGTCGAGCCATGGCAAGCAAGGAGACGCTCCAACAATGGGATCATGCTGTTAGAATTCTGAAGAATTCAGCCTCCAAATTTTCAGGTATTGAGAAGGTGTTCTATACACTGAAGTTTAGTTATGACAGTCTACCAGATGATAAAGTTCGTTCTTGTTTTCTCTATTTTGCCTTATTTCCAGAAGATAAGAAAGTTTTGAAAACCGATCTAATTGACTATTGGATTTATGAGGGGTTTTTTGATGAATATGGTGATATAAGTGAAGCTCAAAATTGGGGTTACGAAATTATTGGTACTCTTCTACATGCCTGTTTGCTGCAAGAAGGAGGGCATTATGTCAAAATGCATGACATGATTCGGGACATGGCTTTGTGGGTAGCATGCGAGCACGAAAAGGAGAAGGAGAACTTTTTTGTGGAAGCAGGTTCTCAACTAGTTGAAGTACCAATGGCTATAAAGTGGCAAGGGGTAAGGAGGATGTCACTGATGGCAAATCAGATTGAAAATCTGACAGGAACACCCACATGTCCTAACCTGTTAACTTTGTTTCTTAGCCAGAATCGTTTGAAGACTATAAGTGGTAGCTTTTTCCAATTTATGCCAAATCTGAGGGTTTTGGACTTGTCAGGTAATAGTGATCTTACCCGACTTCCATTTGGAATGTCAAAGTTGGTTTCCTTAGAATATCTCAATTTGGTATGGACAGGAATAACCCAGCTGCCAATTGAGCTAAAGTTCTTGGTTAAGTTGAAATATTTGAACTTGGACCATACATACGAACTTAATACTATCCCATGGTTAGTAATATCAAGTTTGTCAATGTTGCATGTGTTAGGATATCAACTCTGATACCAGTTGTTGGGCATCAGCTCTGATACCAATTGTTAAGAATCAGCTCTGATACCAGTTGTTGGGCATCAGCTCTGATACTACTCGTTGGGCCCTTTTAACCAATTAAGAGAAAATAATTACGGCAGCGGAATAATAGAAATGGGACACACAGAAATTTACGTGGTTCACCCTCAAATTGTTGTGGTGTGCCCACTTAAATGGGACCCACATGTGTGAAAGTAAGAAAAAAAAAATAGGAGTAGCCAGTTCAACAGTGATGGTTTTGAATTGCTGCACATGGGCGGTGCAACTTGAAAGAGTTGTACACGGCATTCCTACTCGTTAACCTGCCTATAAATAGAGGCAGAGGAAGAACGCACAACACACACCAGAAACGAGAGAGAAAATGTAGCGAGAGAGTGTTACCGTTTTAGGATGGGTTCCTAAAACGAGGGAGAGAAAAATAGTGAGGATTATTTTGGGGTGTTTTTGGGAAACACTTTGAGTGCCACTATTTTTGTATTACTCTTGTTGTGTACCTACTATTTTTAATAGTGGAAGAATTATTCGGAGTTTGTCCCGTGGACGTAGCCCTAAAAGAGTTGAGGGTGAACCACGTAAATTTCTGTGTGTCCCATTTCTATTATTCCGCTGCCGTAATTATTTTCTCTTAATTGGTTAAAAGGGCCCAACGAGTAGTATCAGAGCTGATGCCCAACAACTGGTATCAGAGCTGATTCTTAACAATTGGTATCAGAGCTGATGCCCAACAACTGGTATCAGAGTTGATATCCTAACAAGTGGTATCAGAGCTGATGCCCAACAACTGGTATCAGAGTTGATATCCTAACAAGTGGTATCAGAGCCGAAGGTTTCGGCAGGTCCAGCCGGTCAGATAGCGGTACCGGATCCGTGGATATATTTTGAAAATAAATATACCACGATGAAGAGAAAATTACGACGAGTCCATTGGTGTTGTCCGCTCGGAAAGACGTTGCAGAATCGACTTAGTGATGAATAGTAAAATAGTAACTCAAAGTTGATAGTGAACAGTACTATTGGCGTTACTGTTGCTGAGTCCGTTTCAAGTAAGCCCAGCACTATTCACGCATAGTACTATTCACGCATACAGTTACTATTCACGCATACAGTTACTATTTGAGTATACTGTTACTATTCATGGTCACTATTCACGTATACTACTGTTCACGTATACGATTTATGTTGGTGATGATATTCTGCGCAAGTCAAAATGGACAAGCAAAATGATCAGTGTAAATGGCAGGAATTACCATATATGGAGAAATGAGATATTTCCTTATGGTAATCAAAATGCATGTGCCCGTGTTTAGTTCAACTAAACCGGAAGACAAGACTGATGAGGAATGGGCTTTAGAGCATGCATCCAAATCTCGGTTGGTAGATTTGATGATGAAGGTTTCTGTAGCACCTTCAGAAATGGTCAGTGGAAGCTCACAAAAGGTTCATTTGTGATAGCTAAAGACTGAAAGCTGTACGTGATGCATGCGAAACTCTCCCAAGACACTTTGAGTGTAGCGGAGAATGACAGTACAGTTGAATTGTGGCATAAACGACTATGTCATATGAGTAAGAAAACTCTGGCAAGAAAGAATGTACTACCTGGATTGGATGAAGTTCACCTAGATAAGTGTCCTGATTGTATGGCATGAAAGCTAAACAGAGTAGCTTTCAAGATTATCCCTCCTTCTAGAATGAAGAATCTATTAAATCTGATTCATTCAGATTTGTGTGGACCATTGACGTTGTCATATGGTAGAAATCGATATTTTGTGATATTTATCGATGACCATTCTAGGAAGACCTGGGTATACACATTGAAGTCTTCAAAACCTGGTTCAGAGACAGACAGGCAAGAAGCTGAAGTGTATCAGGACAGATAATGGTGGAGAATACACTGGGCCATTTGATGCTTTCTGCAAAGAGCATGGCATTCGACATCAAACGACACCTTCCAAGACGCCGCAACTGAACAATTTGGTTGAGAGGATGAACAGAACTTTGATGGAGAGAGTCAGATGTTTACTCTCACATGCAAAGTTGTCTAAAATTTGGGGTGAAGCATTACTCACAGTAGTTCGCCGTTCACTCTGTTTCCCTCTACAGTATGATACTCCAGAGTGAGTGTGGTTAGGAAAGGATGTTTCCTATGATCATTTGCGGGTGTTTGGTTGCAAAGCCTTCGTGATGTCAAGACTAGACAGTGTGTATTCATTGGCTATAGCCAAGACCAATTTGGCTATAAGTTTTATGACCCAATCCAGAAGACGATTATAAGAAATCGTGATGCTGTATTTGTTGAAGATCAGACTATTGAAGATATTAAAGCAGAGTGCCAATAGATCTGATGAAGACTCAACAGACATACAGAGAGTCCCTCCAATAAAACGCAAACAAATTGGAGATGAAGAAACTGTTCCACAAGAACAAGTGCTAGAGTTAGAAAATCCAGAAGTTCCTAATCAGAATGAACCAGATGAAGATTATGGTGTTCATGTTCAACCACCAGCACCGAAAGTTTCTCAAGCATTAAGAAGATCTAGTAGAGTCTGACAACCATCTACTAGATATCCAGTCAATGAGTATGTACTGACGACTGACGGGGGAGAACCTGAAAGCTTTGAAGAAGCTATGGAAATGAACACAAAAGGAACTGGATTGAAGCCGTGCAAGATGAAATGAAGTCCTTGCATGAGGATGAAACATTTGAGCTGGTGAAGTTGCCCAAAGGCAAGAAAGCTTTGAAAAACAAGTGGGTGTTCAGGATGAAGCAGGAAGAACACAGCTCCCAACCACGATTCAAAGCTAGACTAGTTGTGAAATGACATCCATTCGGACAGTGCTCGGAACGGCCGCCAGTTTTGATCTGGAAATCGAGCAAATGGATGGAAAGACTACCTTCCTACATGGAGATTTGGAAGAAGAAATATACATGGAGCTGCCAGAGGATTTCGTAGAAAAAGAGGATTGTGTTTGCAAACTGAAGAAAAGTCTGTATGGCTTGAAGCAGGCACTGAGACAGTGGTACAAGAAGTTTGAGTCTGTTATGGGGGAGCAAGGCTACAGAAAGACTACTTCAGATCACTGTGTTTATATTCTCTGCTGATGACTACATTATTGATATGGTGACTGTTGGTCAGAATTCTAGCTTGAAGATACAGCTAAGTAAGTCTTTTGCCATGAAAGACTCGGGACCAGCAAAGCAAATTCTTGGCATGAAGATCGAAGAGCCAAGAAATTATGGTTGTCACAGGAGAAGTACGTTGAGAAAGTACTTCAAAGGTTTAGAATGGAGAATGCTAAAGCGGTTAGTTGTCCTCTTACTAATCACTTTAAATTAAGTTCTAAACAGTGCCCTTCTACGAATGGAGAGAAGGAAGAAATGAAAAAGATCTGTAGGTTGTGCCTTGTGTCGAAAGTCTTCCCGACAAAAGGAGTTCAGGCGGCGTGTCCCGCAAAGTTGTAGCGGCGGTACAAGATGGTGGGCAGATCTAATAGATTATAGCTGCAGGGGGAGCCGTGTCGTAACAGTCAAAGCTCAATTCACCTTGGAAAGAATTCCTCCTTCCATTCTATCACTAGATCAGGGATGTGTTGGAGATGAAGCTGTTACAGCTTGAGAAGATCCATACAGGAGAAAATGGATCAGTCATGTTGACGAAGATTCTTTCAAAGGAAAAGTTTGAATACTGTCGGATAGCTGCAGGGATGATGGAGAATATGGCCAATGTTCCCACTTAAGTGTGCAGGGGGAGAATTGTTGTGGTGTGCCCACTTAAATGGGACCCACATGTGTGAAAGTAAGAAAAAAAAATAGGAGTAGCCAGTTCAACAGTGATGGTTTTGAATTGCTGCACATGGGCGGTGCAACTTGAAAGAGTTGTACACGGCATTCCTACTCGTTAACCTGCCTATAAATAGAGGCAGAGGAAGAACGCACAACACACACCAGAAACGAGAGAGAAAATGTAGCGAGAGAGTGTTACCGTTTTAGGATGGGTTCCTAAAACGAGGGAGAGAAAAATAGTGAGGATTATTTTGGGAAACACTTTGAGTGCCACTATTTTTGTATTACTCTCGTTGTGTACCTACTATTTTTAATAGTGGAAGAATTATTCGGAGTTTGTCCCGTGGACGTAGCCCTAAAAGAGTTGAGGGTGAACCACGTAAATTTCTGTGTGTCCCATTTCTATTATTCCGCTGCCGTAATTATTTTCTCTTAATTGGTTAAAAGGGCCCAACGAGTAGTATCAGAGCTGATGCCCAACAACTGGTATCAGAGCTGATTCTTAACAATTGGTATCAGAGCTGATGCCCAACAACTGGTATCAGAGTTGATATCCTAACAGCATGTGTTGAGGATGTTTGAGTATGGCGGTTATGGGGCTCGAGCAGTTTTAGGTGCTGGGGATCGGGGAGTGGAAGTTGAAACGCTGGCAGGTGACGATGAAGCCTTGGTGGAGCAATTGAAGTGCTTGAAACATTTGGAGAAGTTACATATAACCATAAAAAGTTATGCAGCTCTCCAAAGACTTTTAAGCTCCCTCAAGCTATAGAGTTGTGTTCAAGCGCTATCCCTCCAGTTCCTTCTCGATTCCAAGTCGATAAACATTTCATTTTTAGAAAATATGAAGTTCTTGGAAGTGTTCTGGGTCATTGATTGCAACAGTTTAGAGGAGTTGAAGATTGACTTGATAAAGATCGGTAAGGATTTTCTACATGCACCTAATCGCTCGCTGCACATGAATGATAGGTGCTTCAAAAGTATCTGCAAAGTGAACATAGAGAGTTGTTCTACATTAATGAACTTGACATGGCTTGTTCTAGCGCCGAATCTCAAGTTTCTTAATGTCGTTAAGTGCACTAAAATGGAAGAAATAGTAAGTGTTCAAAAATTGGGGGAACTTACTGAGCTGGTAGAAAGTGCTAAACTATTTGCAAAACTAGAATTCCATAAACTACGTTTTCTACCGCGCTTGAAGAGTATCTATCGGAGTGCACTGCAATTCTCGCACCTAAAGGAAATCTTTGTGCGTGTATGCCCAAAGCTTAAAAGACTTCCACTGAACTCTGACAGTGGGAAGGAAAACAAATTTGTAATAGAGGGAGAGGATCACTGGTGGCAAGCACTAGAATGGGAGGATGAAGCCACACAGCAAGCTCTTCTTCCATGTTTTAAACCACTAATGTAAGCTAAAGATTAGATATGATATGATCAGTTAGGCTTCCAACTTTTTTCTTGTCCTTTTTTTTTATATTCAAATTTTAGTATAAATCAAAATCAAAATTTGACATTACTTGAGGGATAATTTCCATCAAACTTCTTGATATTAGCTTTTAAATACTAGATTAAAAATCCGGCCCCCGTTCAATCAAAATTGATAAGCAATTTATAAATTTTATAATCAACAATTCACTCTCTAACAACAAGGCTTTCTCATTTGGGCTGGGTCCGTGGCCTTGTCGTTTTAGGCGTTTATGGGTTTTGGGGTTTTAGCTCAATAATTCCTCCAACTTGCACCTGTCATTTGAGCCACGGTTATATTTCGCTCTCAGGTCTTCACTCCGTTGAAGTTGTGAAACTACCGGATATACGGTTTTTCGCTCATAAGTAGAGATTTGTTTTTTAATCAGTAATATTGCTTACACTTTTGCTCAAGATCCTGACATGGGTTTCTTGAAACTATGTTGGTTTTTGGCTTTCTGCTTTAATCAATCCATACGGGTTTTCTTGATGATGGTTTAATGAAGACGGTTTCGATTTCAATATTTTCATTTGGGTTTTCTTGTTTCGTAGAAGATTGAGTTATTGGTGGTTTTTGGTGTTTTAGCTTCACTACTATCTGGGTTTTCTTGCTTTTGAGCTAAAATTGTTTCTTTTCATAGAATTTCCATCTGGGTTTGGGATTATTGGTATTCAAATGCTTGAGTCAGGCACTCAGTTTAAGAATAAAGAACATGAAAACTTCTCCCAAAATGGAAACCCAAGAACTGATGACATTTTTGTCCCAAATACTACAATGCCTGTGATTAACAATCATAAAACCCAATTATGTGAAAAGTTCAAGTTGGGGTATTGTAGTTATGGAAGCAACTGTACATTTGCCCATGGCAATTGTGAGCTAAGAAAGCAACTGCCCAATCTGGAAGGTCCAATATGCAACGATGATGGATTGGCCAGGACTTGGAATTGTAATGGTGACTCTAAAAGGGTCGATCAATCACATATGTGTAGAATGTTCTATTCCAGGAAAGAGTGTACCTATGGTGATAAGTGTAGGTTCCTTCATGTAACTCCTGAGAAGTTTAAGCGTGATTTGGGGTGTTATAGGGAGAGTTCAGCGATAAGGATTGGAAGTATTGGATTGTCAGGTGGTCATGAAAGTGGGATTGGGAGCTCAAAGCCATGGATTAAGAAAAGGCTCTGTAAATACTGGGAGATGAAAGGAAGATGCTCTTACGGAAAGATGTGTTGCTTTGCTCATGGACAAGCAGGTGTTTTCAAGTTCTTTACTTACTTTTGTCGTTGTTAGGCATGTTTGGGTCAATTATTTTCCTTTGAAGTTCTAGATAGATAGCAAATTTATGAATAAACCTATGAAATTAAAGGAACTATCAATAAAATGATTTGATTACCTTTATCCTTGACTTTATTTTTATTAGGGGATTCATCATAGACTTGTTATCAAGGTACTGAAAGGTACAAATCTATTAATGTCAAAAAAAAAAAAAAAAAAGGTACAAATCTATTATTAACTTAAGGGACACTTTTGACTAGCTGCTCAAAGATGAAACTTTTCTTGAATATTTGAAGATACTGAATTTTTGGTTCATATTAGTTTCTGTTGGCGACCACTAGTTAACTGTTGGAAAGGTCAGCTGTTGGTTCTATTTTCTTTTGAAACAAGCAAAATGGTATTTGCATTAAGATTTGGCTCGATATTGGTTTTCACTTTTTACTTCCATTCACAGAGCTGGAGAAATCAACTGGTCACATTGAATTGGCATCAGAAGTTGAGCAAACTAAGGCTTCAAAGACTTTTCTTGTACCAGGCATGGAGTTCACATCCAGGTGGAAAGCATTAAAGAAACTAAGTGGCATCTATGCTGATTGGATTGAAGATATACCCCTTCTGCATAACTCAGTGAACAAAACAGAGAAATGCATTTGAACATCCTTGACTCAGGCAGGAATTCGAAATTTTACTACCATTTCTATTACTGTAGTTAACAGGTGTTTTCATATAAGTTGATTTGTGACTCGTGGTTCTCCTGATTGTCATTTTTAGTTTTAGCTGTAGCAAAGACCTCTTTATTAGAGAATCCAAAATGATATCTTGAATGCTTAGCATGAGAGGCCTAGTTTCATGTACATCTCCTATTATATAATGCTATTATTCCAAGTCTTTTGCTATATATATATATATACATTGATGTATATTTTCATTTTTAGTATCATTTATTGTTTTTAAAATTTTTCTTACACACTGTTGGTGAATGTGGTAATATTGGGGTTTTTAGCCCCCAGGACTATCTGGGTCTTCTTGATCTTGAGTTATAATTGTTAGCATTCATTCATCTGTTTTTTAATGGGCAATTGCAAAGTGAACTATACATAAATTACAACTCTTTTTCTTTAAAGAAAAAAAAAAAAAAAAAAAAGAAAAACTGCTACAAGTTCAAGCATCGATACAGAGGAAAATTATTGAACTGATTAACAGGATCAAAAATGGAAAAATCAAATGTACATGCAGAAAAATTAAAAAAAAAAAATAGAAAAGAAAAATTTACATTAATTGGCAGAACCAGAAAAAACATATGAAAAGATGTTATATCTCCGAGATCGAATTAAGCATTTTGAAACAATATAGAAAGCTAGCTTTAATAGCATCATCCTCCCATTCAACTTCTTTCTACCAATCTTCCTCTGCTTCAATCTATACATCTTCACTGTCGATGGCAATTCTCTTTGCACTGTTGGCGCTCAGTGGAAGCTTCTTGAGCAGTGGACAATCATATACTCGGATTTTCTTGAGTAATTGAAATGGCAACGTCTTCCAATAAATGCTTCTCAGTTTATGCAGACTCTTGAGGTCAAGAACTTCCAGTTTTGCAAATAGGTCCCTTTCTGCATTCCGAACTTCACCTAATCGTCCAATGCTGATTATTTCTTCCATTTCTCGACAAGATGAGACTCGCAAAATTGCCAGATTTGGAGCTCGAATTAGCCATGTCAAGTCCCGCAAATTAGGGCATTTTCCCACGTTCACGTCTCGAAGACTAGTGAAGCTTGTGTCCATCATAAAATTAACATTTAGGACTCTCAAATGTTCAGTCTGATGGATTTCTAATGTAAGTAGATAGTTCATGGCAGCTAAATGGGAAATGTTGAGTGATTTTGAACCCTAAAACACCTCCAGAGATAGAGCGTGAGTGCAGCTGGGCAATATGTGGGAGCTGAGAAAATTCTCAAGGGCAGAAGCACATGTTATTGTGACGCTCAATACCTTCAAACTTTTCAAACTCTGCAGTTCGTTTATATCCATATTTGTCGCAGAAAGTATATTATCTTCCTCTTCTTGCAATGAAAAACCGCAGCGAAACATTCTCAAAACTTGCAACGATGACAAACTAGATATCACTTGCCTCGGAATTATACGCAGCTGATCATTTTTCTCCAAGTTGAAGCATTTCAAGTTCACCAGTTTCTTTAACTCAACTGGCAATCGTTCTATCCATGTATGCGATAGATTAAGATGTTGTAACGAAACCAGTTCTGAAATCCCCCGCGGGACTTCTTCTATACAGCTATTTGACAAATCTATAACCGTTGGAGCAACAGCATCCAAGACACAGTTTCTTATCAATTTCTTGTTCAGCTTCTCTTATCAGCTGGTTGACTTCAGCTAGCTTATTTTCTGCCGATTCGAGCCACTGACGAACTATTTCCTTCCGCTTCATTTGCGGGCCTTCCTCATTTCTGACTCTTTGAAGCAGATCATTCTTGGACGCCTGTAATTGATTTCTCGCATTCTTCAGATCTTCAAGATTGTCCTTGAGCTGCCATACGTACTTTACTTTTACACCAGTCTACTCACAGCAGCGGGTGGTCAATTCGGCGAGTGACAAATTGATCGAAACGCAGTTGCCCATAGCTTCTGAAAATTTTTGTGCTGTGCTTAGAAACTTAGAAATACAGTGGTATGTACACCAGGAAAAAGGGATTTTGAGAGAGCCACACCGAAATCACTCTGTGCGTTCCGAGCAGTTGTTCCCCATAATTAAAATTTCATTTCTTGTTCCACCAAAAAAATTTTCATTTCTTGAGTTTTAAAGTGTCACTTGCAACGAATCCAGCTGTACATAGTCATCAGTCAATGCATTTCAAGTTTTTTTTTTCCTTCTGCGTTGAATTTTATAACCAAATAATGCAAGCTGCCACCTGTCATAGTTTTCAATGGGCGTATATAATAACCATAATTGATATGAACCAAAATTTTACGTGGTCGCCACAATGTCAACGCCTCCAACAGACGATGAGACTGCAATTTAATTCCAACTTATAATTGAATTTTATTGTTTTCTTTTTCATGATACATTGAAAATTCTTGGGCTATTACAAATCTTTCACGAATAGCGTAAATATCTGATAATTGCAAATTCAATTTCAACTCATCTGTAATTTCACTGGCTAACCCATAGAAAAACAACCTAAAGAACAAAAAAGAAAGGAACAAGAATGAAGAAATTACATTGCCAAGAATCACTCACATGTATGCACCGAACGCGGTAGAAAGGTAGTTTTTGTAGCATTATCTGCCCACTCAACATCTTTCCACCAATGTTTCTGTGCTAGAATCACAAGTGTATTCCCCCTTTGCACTACTGGAGTTAAGTGGGAATTCTTCAGAATTGGGCAATCTAGTATCATCATTTTTCATAGCAATGGAAAGGGCAGAGGTTTCCAAAATATGCTCTTCAGCTTTGGCAAACTTTCTGACACAAGAACTTGGAGTTTTGCAAATGGGTTTGTCAAATTTTCATCCAATGTTTGACTGCCGATTATTTCCTGCATTCGCTCACAGAACGAGACTCTCAGAACTGCAAGATTCGGTGCTAGAATTAGCCATGTCAAGTTCAGCAAACTTAAACATTTTCCTACACTCACTTCTCGTAGACTGTTAAAACTTTTCTCCTTTAGTAACTTGACACTTAACTCCTGCAAGTGATCAGTATGATGAATATCTAGTGTATGTAGCTGCTCCATAGCTGCAAGGGACCAAATGTCAAGTGTTTTTATATATTATTCTCCCCTTCTACAAGCGAAAAACCACAAACATATGTTTTTTTCCCCTGAATAAAAACACTGAAACGCGTGTCGCGTTGACCTGATACACCTTCCTAATCATCCCACCAAAATTACGCGTAGTAAAAAACTGACTTTGTCGTTGCTCTCCAAACAGAAAATTTTCTTTGTTTTCATTTTGTGTCGAATTAATTGGTCGAAGTCTGAATCGCGATTGCCAAATTATACAGCTTTCTTGATTCCTTAATTATTTGTTGCCGAGAGAAGTGGCGGAAAAGAAAGTGGTCCAAAGACTTGCAACACCTGCTACGTGTTTGACAAAAGGGCTGAAAGAAGCGATTGCCACCGAAGTAAGGACGATTAAGATTTCAAAGATGTTGCAGAAGGGAGAAACTTCAGGAACAGTGATCCAAAGACCATTTGAACGAACAATTGGCTTGGAAAGAGCGTTCAACGAGGCATGGAGCTTGCTTATGAAAGCAACAGTCATAGTTCTGGGCATATATGGCGTGAAGGGAGTCGGCAAAACTACTCTTTTAAGCCAAATCAAGAACAAGTTTCTCAGCTTAACAAATGATTCTTATTTAGTGTTCTGGGTTGCAATGTCCCGGCCATTGAACCTTGAGAAGTTACAAGAAGATATTTGGAATCAGACAGGCTTTTGTAGTGAGCAGTGGAAGTGCAAAAGTTTTGTTGAGAGACGTGATGATATATATAATGTACTTAGCAAGAAGAAGTTCGTATTATTTGTTGATGATGTACAAGAAACGTTCGATTTTGCAAGAGTTGGCATTCCTCTGCAACGAATGCCAAATGGATCTAAAATAACATTTACTTCCCCCTCTAAGAGTTTATGCCAACGAATGAGCGCTCACGAGGTTATTGAAATGAGACATTTGCTGCTGGAAGAATCTCTTGAATTTTTTGGGAAAATTGGTGAAGAAAAGATTGTTGGAACTATTATTCCCCTAGCTGAACTTTTGGCTCAAAAATGCTGTGGTTTGCCACTTGCACTTGTTATTGCTGCTCGTTCTATGTCT
This sequence comes from Jatropha curcas, assembly GCF_041381405.1. Lineage (NCBI taxonomy): Eukaryota > Viridiplantae > Streptophyta > Magnoliopsida > Malpighiales > Euphorbiaceae > Jatropha > Jatropha curcas. Next base: position 31,077,948 of record NC_143151.1, on the reverse strand, counting down.
TGCAAGAGGAATCCCCTAGACTGGTATCATGCACTGGATTTCATAAACAAATTGGAATCTGCGGAGATCTTAAAACGTTCTCCAAATGGAGATATTGATGTCCCTTCTGTTTTGACGTTTTGTTATCATAGTCTGGTCAGTTATTCAGCTCGGTCTTGTTTTTTGTATTGTGCCTTGTTCCCAGAGAATTTCAAAATTTTGAAGGATGATCTGATAGATTATTGGATTTGCGAAGACTTGTTGGATGAGCATGATGGCAAAGATAGCATTAGAAAGCTGGGATATGAGATTATTAATATACTGGTTAATGCATATTTATTGGAAGAAGAAAACCAGTATGTCAAAATGCATAGTTTAGTCCGTGGTATGGCATTGCAGATAGCAAATAAAGGGGAAAAGGAGAGGAAACACTTTTTGGTAGAAGTGAGTGCTCAGTTGATTGATGTGCCACGGCCTTGGTTCTGGAAGAGAGCTCAAAGGATATCATTGATGGAGAACTCCATTTGGAATTTATCTGAGGTGCCTCAGTGTCCTGATCTTTTGACTTTGCTTCTCAGTTATAATCGTCTTACTACAGTTGGTGGTGACTTCTTCCTATTTATGAGTGCACTTAAAGTTCTAGATTTGTCAAACAGTGATATAGAAGAATTGCCATTGAGTATTTCGAAATTGGTTTCACTACAATACCTTAATTTATCACATACGTCCATAGAACAATTGCCGTATGAGTTAAATATGTTGTCAAAGTTGAAGTATTTGAACTTGGAGCACATTGACCTCCTGCGCGTCATTCCAAGGCAAGTGATATCTAGTTTGTCATCATTGCAAATTTTGAGAATGTTTCGCTGTGGTTTTTCCCTTGTAGAAGAGGAAGATAATATATTGTCCGATAGTAATATTCACTTAGATGAACTGAAGCATTTGAAACATCTGAATGTATTGAGCATCACAATAACACTTGCCTCTGCTCTTGAGAATTTGAGAAGCAGCAACAGATTAACAAGCTGCACTAAAGCTTTATCACTCGAGTGTTTATGGGGTTCAAAATCACTGAATATTTCTTTGTTAGCAGATATGCAGCATCTAGATACACTAGAGATCCATCGTATTGATCATTTGGAAGAATTAAATGTTGACTTTGTGATGGACAGAACTGAAACACAACATAGCTGCAGTCTACATGAGTCAGGCATCTTAATGAAAAGATGCTTCAACAGCCTTCAAGAAGTGAATGTGGGAAAATGCTTGCGTTTGCGCGAGCTAACATGGCTTATTCTAGCTCCAAATCTGGCAGTTCTGAGAGTCACAGCTTGTGAAGAAATGGAAGAAATAATCGGCATTGGCCAGCTAGGTAGAACTCTGCACGCTGGTGAAAGTCTAATCCCATTTGCTAAACTTAAAGTTCTTGTGCTTGAAGATTTACCGAAACTTAAGAGCATATATTGTAATGCTCTGGCTTTTCCATCAATAAACAAATTCAAAGTACTTCGTTGTCCACTGCTAAAGAAGCTTCCACTTAACTCTAGCAGTGCCAGGGGAAGTTCAGTTGTCATTTTGGGAGAGGAACATTGGTGGAAAGATGTTGAATGGGTGGATAATGCTACAAAAACAGCATTTTTACCTCGTTTTGTGCGTTTGCCTTGCTGATTTCTGGAAGTTTGGTGTTTGAAAACCATAAATTATATTTCATCATTTCTGTTATTATGTATGGACACCTCTTTTTAAGTCAAATATGAGATTTTGTTGTCTGACCATGTTTGGATATGGACAAAAATATGGGAGGAAAGAAATAACAAAAGGAAATGATTAAAAAAATTAAATTAAATTAAATTTCCCTTGCTTGGCAAGAGTAAGGAAAATAAGGAGGAATGAGTTTTCCTTTTGAATTGAAGGGAAAAATTAAAAAAAAAAATAATAATAAATAAATAAATAACTGTAACTATGATAAAAGGAAAATATATTTTCCTCCTATGTCCAAATATAAAGGAAAAAAAATTTTCTTTCCTTCTTAATTTCTTTTTCTCTTGTATTTTCATTTTTCTCTAATCCAAGCACAGTAGCTTGTTAGGGACAGGATTTAAGTTTTTAATTAGGCCTAATTAGTATATTGATTCGGCCAACTCCCTTTGCGCGGTTGTCCAGTTGAAAAGCTATTGGGCTCGCAATTCTATTGCTAACGACACCGTCCTTTGCCCCGATCATTGTTGATTTCTGTCGTTTCTTTCTGTTTCGATTATGAAATGACGTGTAGTTCATCCCTTTGATGAGACTTTATTCCGGCGTTGACTTGCAACATCGTTAATTCAAGATCCATGTCTGTGTGAGTTTTCTCTATCAAAATTGTAACAAAACCCTATACTGGAAATCTGCCTTTCCTCTTTTTCTTCGGTTTCACTTCTATTCTACTACACTAATAGCTCTTTCTTTCTTGGCCAAAATTTGCTGACATTTCCATGGATTCCTTGATTATTTGCTGCTGAGTTTATTAATTTAATTAAGTAGCATTTAGTTCAAGAACAGCAACACCCACTAGGTGTTTGGCAAAAGGACTGAAAGAAGACTGGAAGGAGATCTCAAAGATGTCGCAGGGCGTAGCAACTTCACAAACAGTTACTCATAGATTTGATGAGGAATGTAGCTTGATTATGAAAAGAGAGGGAATTATAGGCATATGCGGTCTGGAAGGAGTGGGTAAAACTACCGTTTTAGCCCATATCAAGAATAAATTTCTTAGTTTACCACCCAATGGTTTTTATCTTGTGATTTGGGTTTCGGTGTCCCGGCCTCTGAGACTTGAAAAGGTTCAAGAAATTATTGGGAATCAGATAGGCTTTGATGGTGACCAGTGGAAGAGCAAAAGCACTGATGCCAAAGCTGAAGATATTTTCAGTGTATTGAGCAAAAAGATGTTTGTTCTATTGTTTGATGATTTATGGGAGAAGATTGATTTTTTAAAGGTTGGGGTTCCTTTCCAAAATATGCCAAATGGATCCAAAATCGTGTTTACAACCACTTCTAAGAATTTGTGCAACCTAATGGGTGCTAACAGGATTGTTGAATTGGGTCTTTTGTCGCGGATAGATGCTTTTGAATTTTTTAAGAAGAGGATCGGGGAAGAAGTGATTAATGGTGATCAAACTATTTTTCACTTGGCTAAACTTGTGGCTGGCAAATGCAACTTTTTGCCACTTGCACTGGTTAGTGCTGCTCATACCATGTCTTGCAAGAGGAGTCCCCAAGAATGGCATCACGCTCTTGAGGTCATAAAGAAATTCATATCTATGGAGCTTGTAGATCGAGGAGTTCCAGGTACAGGGATTTATGCAGTTTCAGTTTTGAAGTTTGGTTATGATAGTTTGACTTTCACAGCTCGATCTTGCCTTTTATACTGTACCTTGTTCCCAGAGCAATATAAAATGTTGAAGGATGATCTGATAGATTATTGGATTTGTGAAGAGTTACTGGGTGAACATGATATTAGAGCTCAGTTCAAAAAAGAACATGATACTAGAGCTAACCTTCAAAAGCTGGGTTTCGATATCATTGATGCACTAGTTAATGCATATTTTTTGGAAGAAGAAAACCAGTATGTAAAAATGCACAGCGTGGTCAGAAGTGTTGCATTGCAGATAGCAAAACAGATGAGGGAAAAGCTTTTTGTACAAGCAGGTGCTAATTTAACTGAAATGCCGAGAGTTGAAATCTCCAAACGCGTTCGAAGGATATCCCTGATGGAAAACTCCATTCGAAATTTATCAGAGGTACCTAAATGCACTGATCTTAAAACTTTGTTTCTCAGTCATAATCCCCTTACTATGATCAGTGGTGACTTATTCCTACTTATGAATACACTACAAGTTCTAGATTTGTCACATAGCAGTATGGAAGAATTGCCACCAGGAATTTCAAAATTGGTTTCATTGCAATATCTCAATCTATCATATACGTGCATAGAAAAGCTGCCATATGAATTAAGGATGTTATCAAATTTGAAGTATTTGAACTTGGAGCACAATGACCTTCTGCGTGTGATTCCAAGACAAGTAATATCTAGTTTGTCATCATTGCAAGTATTGAGAATGTTCCGTTGTGGTTTTTCTCTTGTAGAAGAAGATAATATATTATCTGATAGTAATATGCACGTAAATGAACTGAAGCTTTTGAAACATCTGAATGTATTGAGCATCACAATATCACTTGCCTCTGCTCTTGAGACTTTGAGCAGCACGCATATATTACCGAGCTGCACTAAAGCTTTATCCCTTGAGTGTTTATGGGGTTCAAAATCACTTAATATTTCATTCTTAGCAGCTATGAAGCATCTAGATACTCTAGAGATCCATCGTACTGATCATTTAGAAGAGTTAAATGTTGACTTTAGAATGGACGGAACAGACATAGAAGAATTTGGCAATATTCATGACTCTTGGATCCTAAGGAAGAGAAGTTTCAACAGTCTTCAAGAAATGTGTGTGGGAAATTGCTCGCATTTGCGGGACCTGACATGGCTTATTCTAGCGCCAAATCTGGAAGTTTTGAGAGTCACATTTTGTGGAAAAATGGAAAATATAATCAGCAATGAACAATTGGGTAAAATTCTGAATGGGGTTGAAAACCTAATTGCATTTGCAAAACTGAGAGTTCTTGTGTTGGAGAATTTACCAAAACTGAGGAGCATATACTGGACTGCTCTGCCCTTTTCATTGCTAAACAAAATCAGAGTACTTAACTGCCCACTGCTAAAGAAACTTCCACTTAACTCTAGCAGCGCAAGAGGAAACCCAGTTATCATTCTCGCAGAGGAGCATTGGTGGGAAGATATTGAATGGGAGGACAGTGCTGCTAAAACGATCTTTTCACGGCATTTTATAAGTATGCCTGACTGATTCCTGTAAGTTTGATCATTGAAAGTTGAGGATTGTTTTTCATCTTTCTATCTTTTTGTTCAGTGGCTTAGGCAATTAATGTTTTTATTCTTCCCCTTTGTTTATATGTATGCATTCAGTGTAACTCAATAACAAAATCAGTTTCTCATATTATGAAAATTCCATTTCTATTTAGTATCTTTCTTTATTTATATTATTTGCTCTATCTTGATTTAGATTCTGCGATGCATGCAGGCGGAATTGGATGGTTTCAGCTTGCTCATGTTGGGTCTTTTCCTGTTACGCATATATCTTACCAATACACAAAATAATACCTATGACTTTTTTCCCATCCCCATCATGGTTTTTCACATGGGTTGTTATTTAACTCTACCAATATAATGAATGTTTCTTACATTAATCCCATGTGTTTTTTCCTGTTAGCTGCATGAATTCTGGATATCATTTTAATTATTAAATCCTCTTGCTCTATTGTTTTACTTATACATAATCTCCTAAATAACTGTATGCAAGTTCAGTAATTACATTAAGAAACACTTATCCAAGCATCTTACTCTCAGCAACCTTACCAGCTTTCACTGCTCTATCAAAATCACTTTGTGAGGAAAATGTGGCATAAAGTTAAGCAGGTAAGGCTAAACTGTGATATTGGAACTATAGAAGCACCGAGAATTGAAAAACCAAAAAATGATAATGGCAACATGGAATGAATGAGAATGACAGAAACGATGGGGGAGGTTTTGGCAGATAGTGGAGATTGGATTTTTTTTAATGGGAAATAAATATGCAATTATTGCTCAACGCAACTGATAAAAAAGACTACTCAAAAGTTAAAGGTGATGATGTTTATAAATAATTGGAATGCAATTGGATTATTTGGGACACTTTTTACTCCGCCGTTAAAAAGAAAGCAATGGTTATCCCTGGACAAGACCAAGTTGCAAGAGCATCTATTAAGAATTACTTCAAAATGAAATAACAACAATTTCACCTAGTAGTCTGGTTTAAGTAACGCAAATAAAGATTTGGCAAAATATTACTAGTTTCAGCTAATTAATATAAGTATGTTGAACAGTTAAAGACAAACTGAATACACATTATTTTTCCCTTCAGATAAGAATGTGCTAAGAAAAATAGAAATACGGCAGAAATTAATTTGATCCAATAGTTGAAATGCGTTAGACCTCACTTGATAATGGATAATCACTTCTGGATCTAAAGAAATTAGTCGAATTATAATAATAAGAATATGTTAAAAAAATTGTACAAAAGGAAACAGGGACTCTCCCCTCTCACTGAAATAAGACAAAAAAAAAAAAAGAAAGCAAAAAAAAATATCTTTCTTCTGCTACATTTCCATCTCTTTTCTTCCCATTTGCCATTGACTCGATTTTTTTCAGTTCATATTCAATTTCCCATTCTTGGTAAAGTGTTCTTTGAAACTATTTCCCAATCTTGGTTAAGATTTTTTATGAAAACCATCTTCTAATGGGTAACTGCTTCTCGATCCAAATATCATGTGATTCTTTAATTACTCGCTGCTGGGATTGCTCTGCAGGACATGTAATATACATATGCCAACTTGAAGATAATCTTGAAGCTTTGCAGGTTGCAACTCAAGAATTAAAAGCACAGAAGAACGATGTGATGCAGAGAGTCAACAGTGAAGAAGATCACCAAATGAAGAGGCTTGAACAAGTTCAAGTCTGGCTTTCACTGGTGGAGACTACAATAACTGAAGTTGATCAATTGATTAGAGATGGCCCACACGAAACCGAGAGATTGTGTCTTGGTGGATGTTGCACAAATAACTGCAAGTCGAGTTATATTTTTGGTAAAATGGTTGCTAAAAGAAAGGATGATGTCTTAGCTTTAAAGGGTAAAGGAATTTTTGATAAAGTAGTTGAAAGGGTGTGTGTAGAATCTGTGCATGTAAAGAAGCTTGAAGAGAATCTTGAATCCTTGAAGTCTGCAAGAGAAGATTTATGGGGATTGAAGGATGATGTGATGGGGAGGGTTAAAATTGAGGAACGGCAGCAAAAGAAGCCATTGAAACGGGTTCAATTGTGGCTTTCAAGGGTGGAAGCTGCGACAATTGAAGCTGATGCTCTACTAATTGAAGGTCCTAAAGAAATTACGGAACTGCATATTCAAGGCAGTTCAGATCATAAATTTGGGGGAAAAGTTGCTAAAACACTGAAAGATTTGATGGCATTAAAGGAGAACGGAGATTTTAAAATAGTTGCTGAGAAAGCTATCGTAGAATCAGTAGTTGAAAGACCCATTGAGCCAACAGTGGGTTTGGATGCTATGTTTGATACGGTTTGGGGATGTCTTATGGAAGAACAAGTTGGAATTCTTGGCCTATACGGAATGGGTGGGGTGGGCAAAACTACCCTTTTAACCCAAATTAATAACAGGTTCCTCAACATAGTAAATGATTTTGATTTTGTTATTTGGGTTGTGGTTTCAAAAGATTTGAGACTTGCTAAGGTTCAAGAAGAGATAGGGAAAAGAATAGGCATTTCTGTTAAGGACTGGAAGAGCAAAAGCATTGATGAGAGAGCTATGGAAATCTTCAATATATTGCGGAAAAAGAAGTTTATTTTGTTATTAGATGATGTGTGGGAGCGAGTTAATCTTGCAAAAGCTGGAGTTCCTCTTCCAAACAAACAAAATGGTTCAAAGATAATACTCACAACACGTTCTGAGGTAGTGTGTAGCCAAATGGATGCTCTTAGGAGGATCAAAGTGGAACCTTTGGCATGGGAGAAAGCTTGGGAATTGTTCAAGGAGAAGGTTGGGGAAGAAACTCTCACTATGGATCCAGCTATCCTACCTCTAGCTAAAGATGTTGCAAGAGAGTGTGCTGGTTTGCCACTTGCACTCATTACTATTGCTCGTGCCATGGCTTGTAATAAGACACCAGAAGAATGGAGATGTGCTCTTATTGACTTGCGAAGATCTGCTTCAGACTTACAAGGCATGACTGATGAGGTATTTCCTCTCTTGAAGTATAGTTACGATAAATTGCCCAACAACAAAGTTAGATCTTGTTTTTTGTACTGTGCCTTGTTTCCGGAAGATTTTCAAATTAATAAGGATGACTTGATAGATTATTGGATTTGTGAGAAATTTTGGGATGATGAAGAGAATGAAGATGTTGCTCGTGATAGGGGATATCATATAATCGGTACTCTTGTTTATGCATGTTTACTAGAAGAAGAAGGAAAGTATGTAAAGATGCATGATGTGATTCGGGACATGGCTTTATGGATAGCATGTAAGCGTGAAAAATCAACGCATAATTTTTTGGTGCGGGTGGGTGCACAACTAACTGAAGCACCAAAAGTTAGATTTTGGAATGGGGTAAAAAGAATATCATTAATGGAAAACTCTATTCAGAATCTATCAGAAGCACCTACAAGCCCTGATCTTTTGACATTGCTTCTTTGTCGTAATTTTCATTTGCGTGATATCACCAGCAACTTCTTCCAATTTATGGATGCACTGACCATTTTGGACCTGTCAAATAGTAGTATACAGGAACTTCCATCTGGAATTGCAAGGTTGCCTTCATTAAATTATCTTAATCTAGGTCGTACCAGCATACGAAAATTACCATGTGAGCTGAAGATGCTGAAAAAGCTAAAATACTTGAACTTGGAGCATAATGTTTTTCTTGATATGATCCCAAGGCAAGTTATATCTAGCTTGTCATCTTTGCAAGTCCTGAAAATGATCCATTGTGGCTTTTTCTATGAAGTAACAGAAGATAATATATTGTCTGATAGTGATATGCATGTAGAAGAATTGCACTGTTTGAAACATCTTAATGTATTGAGCATCACAATGAGATCCGCTTCTGCACTTGAGAGTTATTTGAACACACATGAGCTACTGAGTTCTACTCAAGCTCTGTCCCTTGAGTGTTTCAGTTGGTCAAAGTCAAATTTTTCATGGATAGCAAATATGAAGAATCTAGAGACACTCAATATCAGCGCAATTGAGCATTTGAAAGAGATGAATGTTGATTCTATTATGGAAGGAACAGAAATACAAGCATCTAGAGTTATGTCCAATCCAATGTTTGTAAGAGAGAGGTACTTTGATAGCCTTCGAGAAGTGAATGTGGAATATTGCTCTCGACTGTGGGACTTGAGATGGCTTATTCTGGCTCCAAATTTGACAGTTCTAAAAGTTGCATGCTGTGAAAAAGTGGAAGAAATCATCAGTGTTGGTAAATTGGGTGGAGTTTCAGATACTGGAGAAAATGGAGAACCATTTGCAAGACTTCAAGTTCTCATATTAGAGGATCTACCGCAACTGCAGAGCATATATGGGATGACCTTGTCCTTCCCACTTCTAGAAAAGATGAGGATACTTGATTGCCCAATTCTTAAGAAGCTTCCACTCAACTCTGGTAGTGCAAACGGGCGCAAGGTTATGATTGAAGCTGAGGAACATTGGTGGAGAGATTTGGAATGGGAGGATGAAGATACTAAAGCTGTCTTTCAACCCTGCTTAAGAAGGTGTTTTTCAAATAAAAGAACATATTGCCCGCCATATTTCTTTGATTTCTGGTAATCAAGATTTTGCTATCTATACAGGAAAATAATGTTCTTTTTTTCCCCTCTTCTATTCATTTGTTGATAAAATTCAAGTTTGTTTTTTTCCAATCCTAGGTATTGTTTTCTGTTGGTTATTTGTGTTATTGTAGGTCTAAAAATTTGAACTGGAGTGGTAATTTTTTTCAGGTTGTGTGTTGGAGAGTTATTTTCAATTTTTCTTGTGTAGCTTATGTAAAGGGTGCTAATGATGCAAGCAGCTTGTAATTTTGAGTTCTCTTTTGTAGATGTTATTTTGAAATCCACAAGAGAATAAAAAAGAACTAAAATTTTTATTTAGATTCTATAATACATATTTGGAATCTTGAAAACGTGCAACAAATGCAAAATGAGAATACTGTCATTACCGACTCTATCCTCATTGAGCAAAAGCTAATTCTGCATCTTTTATCTTTCTTTCTAGCTTATCTTTATTTGTATTCTATAATGCATCTCGCAGTATTGAGAAAGTGCAACTAAATTGGCAAAGACAGTCAAGTTCTTGAAACTGTGAGCTTCCAAATTCCTATAGTGGAACTGCTATCCTGTTTGTGGGCATGCTACACAGAGCATGGATGTTATATTTGTTTTGCAGAAAAACTGGAGAGACCGAAATCAGAAATGGAAAAGCTTCTATGGCTAAAAGACAGCGTGAAGAGAAGAGTGCAAACAGCAGAGAGAGAAAATGAGCTGCAATATAATGTGGAAGATTGGCATTCAAATATCGAAGCCACATAAACTGACCTCATTCAGCTGGCAAATCATGGCTCTCAAGAACTTGAAAACACCTGTCTTGGAAGCTGTTGTCCTAAGATCAGAAAGAAAATTGAGGCTAAGCTGATGAATGTGGAAGCTTTAGTGAATAAAGGAAGAGAACTCTTAAAGATGCCTATCGAAAGAACATTAGATAAGTGCCAGAGTAGCATTGGGAAAGAAGAGGTTGGATGCATTGGCATTTATGGAAAAGAAGGTGTAGGGAAGACCACTGTCTTGAATGACATCTGCAATGACCTGCTCAACTCAGAGCGTGATCGACTTTGTTATATGCGTGGTGGTCTCTCAGGATCCCAACCTTGAGAAAAATCTAGTTGATGTTGCCAAGGGAATGGGATTTCTTTTTGAGAAATGGAAGGATAAAAGCCCAGAAGAGAGAGTCAAACAGATATTTGAGGTTTTGAGCCATAAGAGGTTTATATTATTGTTGGATGATATATGGAAGCTGGTTGATCTAACTCAAGTAGGAGTTCCTGCCGCAGATAGAGACAATGGCTCCAAGCTATTATTCACAACTCGTTTGGAGGAGGTCTGCAACCAATTGGGAGCTGAAGAGAAGGTTGAAGTTCTTAGATTGACAGAGAAGAGAGCCTCGAGAGATTGCCCAGTTAGCTGAAACTATTGCCAAAATGTGCAATGGTTTGCCACTTGCAATTATAACCGTCGCCAAGCAACTCCAAGAATGGCATTATGCAATTGAGGGCTTGAGGATGTCTGTTTCAGAAATTTCAGGTACAAAAAGATCCAGTCTATGCTCTAATAAAGTTCAGTTATGACAGTTTACCCAATGAGAGAGTTAAATATTGCTTCTTGTATTGTACTTCGTTTCCTGAAGAAGTACTTTAGCATCAATAAGTGTAACTTGATAGATTACAGGATTTGCGAGGGATTTTTGGATGAATATAATGATGCGAGTGGTGTGAGAATGCACAATTTGAAGAGCAAGGCAATGATGTGAAAATGCACAATTTGAAGGTCAAAAAATTTATCGGACTCTTTTTAATGCTTGTTTATTGGAAGAGCAAGGCAATGATGTGAAAATGCACAATTTGAAGGTCAAAAAATTTATCAGACTCTTTTTAATGCTTGTTTATTGGAAGGGCAAGGCAATGATGTGAAAATGCACAATTTGATTCGAGAGGTGGCCTTGTGGGTAGCGAACAAATTTGGTATGCTGAAGGACAAGTACTTGGTGGAGGCAGGAGGTCAGCTAAGCGAAGCTCTAGAAATCACGGAATGAGAAAGAGTAAGAAGAATGTCTTTAATGGCGAACCATATTCGGAATTTAACAAAAGCTCCTCGATGTGATCATCTCTTAACTCTTTTCCTTGGAAATAATCATTTGAAGATTATCGGTAGTCTTTCTTTCAGTTTATGCCTTCTTTGAAACTGATAGACCTATCTGAAAATAGAGAACTAACAGAATTGTCTCAGGAATATCGAAAATCAATGCTTTACAATATCTGAATCTTTCCATAACAGGAATAAGACAGCTTCCAGTTGAGCTAAAGAACTTAGCAAAGCTGAAATGTTTGGACTTGGAGTACAATCGCGAACTCTAGATGACCCCAGTGCAAGTTCTGTCAGGATTTTTTCGAACCTGAATATACTGAGAATGCCTCACTGTGCTTCTTCGGATCGATTTGTGGGAGACATTATCCATCCTTGTGATTTTTCAAGAGACATGCAGCATTTAGAACACATTAATGTGATTAGTATAACCATAACGAGTGAGTATTCTCTTCGAGGATTTATAAGTTACAGCAAGTTTCAAACCGGTACGCAAGCTTTTATCTCTTCATAATTTCAAGCACTCATCAACATCACTTGATATATCATTTCTAGAAGAAATGAAGCTTCTAAATGATCTTGAATTCATTGAATGCATAAATTTGAAAGAGTTGAGAGCTGAGAACTCATTGATCACAAGGGGAGGTTGCTTCAAAATTCTATGCAAAGTTTCTGTGGTCAATTGTCTGAACCCAAACCTGAGTTTGTGTCAAGATGCTCTCAATATGGAAGAGAGAATTTGTCAAGGAAAATTATTTGGTGAAGGAAATGTGAATACATTGGCAAAACTCCAAGTTCTTCGATCAGTTTTTTTGCCAAACCTGAAGAGCATGTTTTCAATTGCTCTGCCTCTCCAGTATCTGAAAGAAATCATTGTTGATGAATGTCCGAAGCCGAAAAACCTTCCACTTAATTCTAACAGCGAAAAAGAACATCGAACATTGATTCAAGGATGGGAAAATTGGTGGAAAAATCTTGAATGGGAGGATGAATCGACTCGAAATACTTCCCTTTCCTCCTTCACAGCCTGTATGTATTGAATTTTGAGTTCAAGCAAAATGCTGTAATTCTTCATTCGAAGTGTCCCTTTTTAATCATCTTGTATAAGAGTGTCTGCTTCTATGCTCAAGTATGATGTATTTTTACGAATAATTTACAAGAAATTGGTTTGCCTTCCTGTTTCTATAAAGCTTCAATACTAAACCTCTCTGAGCATCTGATTCTAATGAGAAAATTTATAAAATTGAGGAACATTCGACACAGAAAAACTAATTACAACAAAGAGGAGGACATATTCCAATTACACTAGCAAATGATATGATTAGAAACCATCTGTCCGATGCTTTCCCATGTTGAAATCTAATTCAATGGAATACTAATCCAAATCAAAACTTCAAATTAATTACATGCGAAAATCTCATTAACAAACAGAAAATTGCATAATAATTTGAATGAACATTTCTTTTCCTGATTTTCTACAAGATCCATTGAGGCACTTTCTCTGGTAAAATTCCAGTTCAGTTGTATCTGATAATAATCTGTCTCTGCAAATAATACATAATTCTCTAGGGACTAGTTTGCAATACATACATTTTCCCCTAACATGATAGCAAATTGTAAATGAAACTTTATGATGAAGAACAGAATAAACAAATCCTCAGTATCAAATTCATGTACCATTTTCAGCAGCTTCAGCCCACTTGATAGTTGAACGAGCCAATGCATCGATTGGATCAATACATTTCTTGAGAAGAGGATCATCCTGAGGCAAAAGATCGATGATATCATCAGAAGCAAGAATAACAATGTTTACTGCTCTCACCAGAAGAAACTGAAGTGCTATTCTCAGCAGATTCCTCGCCCCTTCAATGTCCTTTCTGTTTAAAGGATCAATTGCAGGGATTACAGTGTGGTCCATGGTTGCTTTATCTGGTAGCACAACCTCAAATCCCTGCAAACAATGGAAAAATTGCATATAATATACACAACAACAACTCTTGAAGGAAAAAAAAATTGTGAAAATAAACGACTGAAACTGATATAACTGACGGATATCAATTTCTTCAATACACAAAGTTGTACAAGCTGCATCGCAATCACAGCATCATGAAACACTGTCAACATAGACCTCAACCTCTGGCTGAGGAACTTGTAATTCCAATTCCCAAACAATCAAACATGCATAGCGTTTTTACTCTCAAATAATCTAATGTTGGCTCGTAGAAACTCTCTCAGCTTCGCAATATTTATTGTCATTTCATTGGTGCTGTGCTATAGTACTCTTCAATATTATGCAAGCAGAATTCCAACTTAATGGCTTCAAAAAAATACGCTCCTATTTATATCCGGATAGCATACTTTTGTTTGCCCGTTAGGAATTGTTACTTGAGAAAGCAAATCATTTAGATCATACCCTAATTGTATTTTCTGTAATAATATAATCAGAAACAGAAGCAGAAATGAGTACAAAACGAAATTACCTCACTTTGCAGTTTCTCTTGATAGAACCCTGCACTCAGGATAGCATTGGTTGCTAGCAACCCAATCCGCAAAGGACTTCCAGCCTCTAATGGCTTCAGCTTAGCTTCCTTAAGCTCCCTAGCAACACATTCACCCATATGCAGGAAATGAACAGAGCACCCTTTTGAAGCCTCATCATGCCACGAATGTGAAATATGACAAGGCATTACTATGCAACGAGCACCTGATCTCTCAAGAAAAACCCTTTTACCCCTTAGATTCTCCACGATCTTTGTATGATCCAATTGGAAATTTTCATTTTGCCTACCAAGAGAAGTAAACGAATTTCTTTCATGTAATAAAAGCTCCTTACTTAATACTGGATCAGAGCAAAGAACAAATGGAAGAGAATCTTGCCCAGCTTTTGAACTCCATTGGACTAGTTTTCTCAAGAAATTCACATTAGAATTAGCTGATATTCCTCCTATGATACCCACTGTATTTTCTTGACTAAGCAATGAATCTGAAGAATCACTTCTCATTAAACCAGAAATTTTCTTAGGTTCATGAAAGTTCCCACTCTCATCTGCGTGCAAGACAACTGATGATGGGGGTATGGCTAGAACTGGGTTCATCCTTGCCTTAGAAAGGGTTTTATGTGTGTTTACATGACTCAATATATAAGATGGGTAATTCAATGAATGGAAAGACATTGTCAAACTCCCATCAATCATCTGATATATGCCAAAACCAAGCAATCAATGAATTTCTCAATTTCAATGCCCAAGAATCACAAGTTACCTCTAAAATTTTGCAGGTTAAGCTTCTATCATATGTGGCAACTAAAAATCAAAGAATTTTGATAAAATTTCTATATTTTATATAATAATTCCTCTAAAAATCATCAGAACAAACAAACTTCCCTTCCAAGACGAAAATCCCAGCCTCAGATAAAAAAAAAAGAGAGGCAACAATCACGAATTACCAATCTTAAGCCTTAAAATAAAACCCCTATAAAGATGGCAAATTAAAAGCATATTAGCAATAACCCACCTCAAGAAGTGCAATACCCTTGGTTGGATTTTCAAAAGGCACCAAACTCAGAAATATTTTCTCCACCTTTCTACAATTGAAGCCACAAACAAAAAGAACCAAACTTGAATATCAAAATCCACAAAATAGGGCAAGTGGGACTGACGAGAGCGCGTAAAAGACACTCTCCAAGTCTTTTGGTGTCTTTTTTCTCTTTATTCTATGAACACCAACCAAACAAAGACGGACCCAACAGTCATGGCAATTGACAAGTGGGTTGGAATCTTTGAGCTTCTTTACACAACATACTATAACTGTCGATGGTTAAACCTGAAATCAAGAAATTTAAAACACTGATGAGAATTTAACTAATTAGTATTTTAATTTAACGGTAAAAGTGAAATTATTTTAAGAGTTAAGCCTGATTAATAGCAGTAGTGCATTCCCATAATTTGCTGCTAATATCTACTCTAAATAGATCAACCAAACTATCTTCTCTTTATCATGGGGTCCTTCATATATATATATATATATATATATATATATATATATATATATATATATATATATATATATATATATATTGTTTTATGGCATTAATCTGCCTTGGTGACTTCAAAATTGGATTACCGTCATGCAAGATTGAGACAGGTCATTAGGGAATTCCATCATTGGATACTTAATGTCTTGGACCATTCTAGTATCCTGCTGCCTTATGATTATGAAGTTATGATTCGGCAAATCTCATTGAAAAGTGTCAACTTTTTGAGGCTTTTCGAATTTTCATTTTCTGGGAAAAAAAATCTTTTTCTCCCCTCTTAAATACTTGAAGTATGCATTTTGCTACTAATTTCCAAATCTTTTTAACTGTATAACATAAGTGCTCAATTCCTAAAAATTTTACCCACATTTAGTCTGATAAACATGAAAAAGAAAAAGTAAATTAACTCGTTAGCGCAGTACCCAACTAAATCCAAGAACAAAGAGTATATCAAGTAGATTAAAAAGAAAAGGAAAAAAATTACAGGAAACCTTAGTTAATACATTTACTGAATAAATGCTTGTGAGAATCATGAATAAAGAACAACACTCTACCAATAAAAAATTATAACCTATCATGAAATACAGAAGCTTCTACATCAGAGAAAATGTTTCTACTTTCCCTCAATAGAACTCCTAATTGAAAATGTTAAAAAATTTCTCCCACCACCCACAAGCCATTCACATGTATTTGGCTTTGGATCCAAGAGATTTTACAACTTTGCGAGCCTTGGAACTACGGAATAATTTCTTGACATCCTTTCTTATGGATAGAAAAGCACAAACTAGAGCAATATACATTTCTGGGTATATATGAAAAGCTTTTGTAGCAGATTTTCTTTGAATGCCTTCTCTTATAATGCCCCATATGATAAGTAGTGTTCCAAAAAGGCTCATTCTCCCTTGTCTTATAACACCAAAAACTGCTCCTGCAACTGTCAAGTAACTTCCTGCAAGAATCTAACCCACAAACACGAACAAATTTGAAGCATAAATTACATCTAAAAAACAAGAAAAATGGTAAGTAAACGAACCTCGAGATGATGGAGATCAAACTTAGCAGAGCCTTTCTTGAAATTAGTAAGACTATATAGCTTCAACAAATTATCAAATGTTGGAAGAGTTTGGTTCTTGATGGAAGCCTTTGAAATAGCACCAGGGTAGAGAAGAGCCTTAACAACAAATGCAGGACAAAGCTCTGTTGCTATCAACTGAGAGGATGTCACCTCTATAGGTGATGTACATATTCCAATTCTACATGGTACCCTGTCAAGAAACCAAAAGGATAATGCACTTCTCAAAAGATCAAAAAAAGGGTTTGTCTTTAGAAATTTTAATTAGGATTTGGAACTCAAAATTTCACAGCCAAAATCCATTACAAACTATACAATGTTTATAAGAACATTTAAGAATCTAGTTATGATTAATGTTTTGCAAGAAAACCATCATTAAGATAAAAAAAAATTACACCTATCAAGGTTTTGGCCTGACGACGTCAAAATAACCTGAAGAAATATAAGTGGAGATAAAAGAAATGAAATCTACCTGAAGAGAGGGAGTTGGAAGATTATAATAAAAAATAGGATGAAAGAAGCAATGGATGAAATGAGAAATGCCCATTTCTTTGAAGAAGCCATAATTAATCAAAATTCCTAAACTGGAAATTTCTGGAGGGTCCCATAAAGAGGAAAAAATTGCATTTGCTCTTTCAGGACGAAATATAATGGCATCGTGGCCTGTCCTCGCCGCACATTTTGCTGGGACCCTTGCTTATTATATCACATGTGTACAGTGTCCATAAAGCAATGCAGGGTAAAACAATTTTTCTTCTTGAGAATGACATGTAATGGTTCTAATGAAACATAAATTTTTGAAATTATAAACTAAGGTTATTCATATTTTTATGATAAAATTTATTTATTTTGATAAGTGGGATATCAGATTTTAGCCTATATGGTTTAGTTAGGTTCGATCCGCTTCCACCGAATTAGGTTCGAACCGCTTCCACCCTCCCTTGCCTTACCCTACCGGGTACCGGCCTATCCTACCATATATTTATAGATTAAAAAAAATAAATCCCAGTAATTAAGCAAAGAACTTGTCGTTTAAGCTTATTAAATAAATAAATAAATTGATAAAAGAAGACTGATAATTTTTTTATTCAGTCCAATAGAAAGATCATTTTATACTCTTCCCCCTTCCATAGGACCAGGATCTACCTTTTTTTTTTTTCTTTTTTCTTTTTAAATAAAATATAGGACCACATTTTTCAATAAGAAAAGACAAACGGAAAGATTACATTAAATTTTCTTGCCTTGGCATCGAGTCTCCACAGCTTCAAATATCAGAAGGAATTAAAAATACAGACAACACAAGCATGTGACAGTAAATTATTTATTTTACATAGTATTTCAGAACGAATCTCACCAAATTTTTTATGAAAATTATTTAGTAATTGGGAAGGTTGTATTACATTTTAATTTCAAAAATAGATAATTAAGAACATTTCATGTTAAAAATAATTAATTATATGGTGATTATTATTATTCTTATCATTTGGCTAAGTCTACCATTGCTTAGCTGAAAATAGCACTTGGATGAAAATTTTTAATTAGAAATTTAAGAATATTTCAGTAAGCGATGAGAACCCTGCAAGTAGAGGACCAAGTTGATGCCAGAACCAGACACCAGAAGTCAGAATTTAATATGAAAAAGATTGATGCCAAAAACATACACGTAGGTCATTTTGTCTATTTCTTATACCATATTTCTTGTCAATTGCTTTTGCCCTTTGGTTTCCTGTAAAAACCATTTCTTTCCTTCGTCTTCCTCAATCATTCATCTTCAATAATTGCATTTTGGAGTCCGTATATACATTTGTTTTATTATTGTACTATTGCATATATCTCCATTGCTCAAACCTGAAAAGTGCTTACACCATTTTAATTTCTTCTGTTGACAAATGTGGAGCAACCTCCCCTCTGATCTCCTAGCTAAAGTCTTCTCATTTCTTTCCCCTGACTCCTTGGCACGTGCCCGGTCAACTTGCCGGCAATGGCACATGTGTGCTGATTCATATCCATCCATCGTTCCCCAACACCAGCCACCATGGTTTGTAGCTCTTCCTACACGTAACCGAGAATTAAGTTGTTATGTTCATAATCCGGTTACAAAGAGGTGGCATGTGCTATCTCTTGAGTTTTTATCCAATCCGATTCGACCCGTTGCTTCTATTAGTAGTCTAGTCCTTGTAAGAGTGACAAATTCTACACTTCTGGGTATTTGTAATCCTTTCACTAGGCAATTTAGGCACCTTCCTCTGTTAAATGTTGCCAGGACTAATCCAGCCATTAGTGTTGTTCTTCCATGCTCAACCCAATTTAGAGTCTACGTGGCAGGCGGAATGTCAGAGGCTCCACGTGGTGGTGCCACGTATGAACCGACATTGGAAATGTATGATTCGACACATGACACTTGGCAAATTATAGGTCCTATACCAATGGAATTCGCGGTAAGGCTGACAGTTTGGACACCTAATGAGAGTGTCTACTCTAATGGAGTACTATATTGGATAACATCAGCTAGAGCCTATAGTGTTATGGGATTTGAGGTTGGATCCAACAAATGGCAAGAATTGAGTGTACCAATGGCAGATAAGCTCGAATTCGCCACGTTGGCGCAACGCAATGGGATATTGACACTTGTCGGAGGCACATGCGGTGATGATGCTTGTATATGGGAGCTAAATGAAAGAGACAATTGGTGTTTAATTGAAAAGGTACCAATTGAACTGGGATTGAAACTTAGAAAGGGTAAGGCAAGTTGGTGTAGGACTAAATGTGTAGGTGGTGATGGGTCAATTTGCTTGTATAAAGAACTAGGGTCAGGGATGGTAATTTGGAGAGAAGTTGGAGGGAAGAGAAAATGGGAATGGTTTTGGGTTGAAGGGTGTAATTTAATTAATGATTGTAAGGAAGTGCGAAGTATGCCAATTAGAGGTGTGCTAATTCAACCAAATATTTCTTCTTCATGCATTTTTCATTAAATAAAACCCATATTGTTTTCTACTTTTCTTGCTTAGTTCTTTTCCAGTATTATATATCTATTCAGGATTTCATAGGGGAAAAAATGTAAAAAAAAAAGAGCGCTAGAGGAAGGGCTTGAACCTTCGACCTTGTGGTTAACAGCCACACGCTCTAACCAACTGAGCTACTCCAGCAAACGATTATTTTATCCATTTACAGTTTCTAAGATTTAAAAGGAAAAAAAAGACAAAAGGCTCATCTGCAAATTATCACCGATTTGTTTATCTAGCTAGGAAGACACTACACTAAAGCACCACACAGTTGGTAGGATTAATTTCATTATTACAACAATGCAATGATCTGTACACCATTTTTTTGTCATTATAATTATATATTTTTATTTTCCTAAAAACTTATTTTACAATATATAACGCAATCCAAATATCAACCCAAGATAAGAATATTAAATAAAATAATAAGCATCCAAAAGTTTTTAAACTTCCTCTAGAGTTCTACTTCACAATTTTAACTGTGTTCCTTTCAACTAAGTTCTCGTGTTCCATGAAAATGAGGTCCTCTAGCTTCCTTTATCTACAGATTCTCTTGCTCTTGGGTCAGCCTGTAAGCTCTTCCATCAAACCCTGTTGGTCAACAGGAGTGTGAGGAGAGATGAGAAATTAGAAGGAACTCCGGTAATTAGAAGTTAAATTAGTCAACAATACCAAACTCACCCGAGCAATGTACTGCTCAGCATCAGTTCGTTTCAGAAAGTGCATCGAGTGGCGGGCAAGATTGGCCGTCTTATCACTCAGTAATATCCCTTCACCCATATCATCAAGGACTCTCACCTTGATGTAGGGATCCTTCGGCGGCACCATATCCTAGCACAAACAAGTATTCAGCTGTCATATCTACATATCGTCACTTCAATATGTTCAAACAGTGTACTAGGTTAAGTTCAGTTGACATGACAACTTTGATTACATCTTTAGCATAATTTACAATCAGTTCAAATATGTTCCGACCATTGTAATTTGTAAGCATCTATCGTAACATATTGATAATCCAGAAAAGCAATGCTCCTTCTCCCTTACCTTATGCATTACTGTCAAGAATTTTCCATGTTCAAACTCCTCTATTTTGATAAAAAAATGATAATAATAATAATAATTGACATGCAGCTTACATCTACAAGCATATTGAGAATGACAGAGGTTTTCTCTATCTGATAAGAGCTGAACATTACAATTTGGAGGATCAATTGATATACACAACTGATTAAATTGGAATACAACCATTTTGGAAACATAACGTCAGCAATTGAGCAATTTCTAGTAACTTCTCAGATATTTATAAATGACAAGTCTGAAATAGTTCAAGTAACATCTTTGAGCATGTGCGTGCGTGAGAGAGAGAGCAGTTGGTAAGTTACCACGTTCAAATCGATGCCCACTTCTGCCATATATGATTGCAGAGCAGCAGAATGCTTCCCATAGTAATTTTTTTCTGAGTGACTGATCTTCTCTTGAATTTCTTCTGGAAGCTCAAGGAACTCGAGCCCTACTTTCCATGCCAAATTACGTACAATTTCTGCTCGGTTGTACCTGCCAAGTTAATAAAACATGGAACAAAAGAGCTGTGGTAATATGGAAAACCTCAATATAGAACTAGACAGGAACTGCTTGCTCAAGAAATGGCATAAGATAGATACTCACACATATGCCATTAAGCAGCGCTTGTTCCGAATTAAAGAAAGGTGGTGAACAAGTGCTCCATAGTGGTCTTCATTTCTAGTTTCTTTCACATCCACATTTTCCCCCTGCATTTTCCTATGGCCACATCATGTCAAAATCACATAGACAAACATAATCCACATAAGATACAAATTCCTGAGTGGTGCATACATGCAAATCACTCCTAAGGAGTTCCAAAAGTGAAAAACTGAAAATGTAATGAAATTCTTTAAAGCAATGCCAAAAGATCATATTAGATGATCCTTCCTCTGAATGCAAATCCAAGGAAAAGGTCATTCTAGATTTCCATATGCAAGGGATGAACGATCACTAGTCAACCCAAAATAAAATACATTCTGTCTGGTAAGTGTGATCCGCTGGTCATGGATTAAGTTTTCAATGACTTTGGAACATCAAGCAGACTAAGACCCTTGCAACTCTGAAACAGAATTATAATTGGATCAAAAACTGATGAACTCTGCTAAAACAGCATTTTTATTGTGTTGGAGAATCATGGTATTAGACATCTCTTAGAATAGTTTTAGTTATATAAAGGTGTTATAGAAGCGATTGAAATCATGCTTTGTATTTTAGGAGAGTAAATCATGAAGCTCAGATGACAATCCATTAAGAGCAGTACAAATAACTAATTTTAGAAATTCAATCGCTGCATTTTGTAGTATCAAGTAGTAAATTAATGTTGAAGTAACGCACATTCCAAAACTCAATGAAATCAAATAAAGATAAATTGCATAAAAAACAAGCGTATTACTGAATCCAAAACATGAACTACAACAAGGATTACCTTATTAAAGCCTGAAGCTCAAGGTAATGCTGAGAACACTGGTCGATCACTTGATTAAACAGATCCTCCTAGAATATCTCATGTATAAAAAACATGATCGAAGAAGTAAATGAACCAACTAAAACTTTGATTATCCTACAACTATTAAATGAAACAGAGAATAAATAAGCAAGAACCTATATCTCACATTAAATGGCTGAAGCTGGCCTTTTTCACCACTGGCAAATTCTTTTACTAGCTCGTATCCCTTTTTTGCATACATCTTCCTCAATCTGCCAACAAGAAAATTGAAAATATATATATATATTTCAATTGAGCATTCAAACTGATTGCAAGGTTGAGTCATAGCACTTTAAGATCTCTTATGGACTCAAAGTTCATACACATAAAACATCCATAATAACAGTTATAAAGAAGACTCAAAGACCCTCAAGCCCCATTCAGGCAAAACCGCAAGCCTCTTTATGGCATCCAAACCAAGCCAGACAAGGTGTTTCACTCCTAAAGAATGTCCACCTTTATAAAACAAAGAACACTGTAACACGAAGCGAGGAACTAGATCAGAACCACAACAAAAGAATTGTCCACTTGTTCTTTCAATCTATAAATGAAATTAATGTTCCATTTTTTAATGGCCAGAAATGAGAAACCTAAATGTACTACTCATAATCATACAAAATTAGTTAATGGCATTTTTTTAAAATAGGGCATCACCAGGCTCAATTTCAGCTTCTCTAACAAAGGTAGATTAGATGCTTATTGACATCATTTCAAAAGAGGTATACAAGCAATTATCATTAATACAATCACTACAAATAATTTAATGATCAAGTAGTTCATAGAAACCCAAGTCATTGACCTCAAATTCCTTTATATCTATCATTTTAAACTTTTGAAAACACAATCTTAGTGAAGCAGATTGATGAAATGAGTTCAAAGGTGCAAAGAGAATGATTAGTCTAATTTTCAAGTCATCATTAAACAATTTTCTGGGTTTTATTTCCAGAAAAAGCCTATAGGAAAATGAATAAAAGACATTGGCAGATAACATTTAACAAAAAATTAACAAACACCCATCAAAGTTAATACAAGAAATTAGCAAAACCTAAGAAGAATTCGATAATAACAAGCAGATTTTTCAAAGATCTAATAAAAATTCATCAATTTCAAATTTTTATGTGGAAATTAACAAAACCTTGAAGATTGCAAGAAATCCTTACTTGTTTTAGTCGACTTTGCCGGAGAAGATTAACTGGTGGCCGTAGTCCACTTGGAGAAGCGCGATAATGATGGTGGCGGTTGTGAATAGAGTTTGAGATGGAGAATCTTTCAGTTTCAAGTGGTAGTGGTTTGCGACAATGAAAGAGCCATTGCCGTGGTATTTACGTGGTTTTCTTCAAGTTTTGTGTTTGTAAAACGATGTAAACTAGGGGATTAGAAATCGAAGGCAATTAACAAATGGATTTTGAGATTGGAGATGGGAAATACACCAGTCTTTGGTGTTTAGTAATAAAGAAACAGGACAGCCGGCAGAAGAAGGAAAGTGGAAGAGTTCGTGACTTAGATGCAAAGCGATTTTGGCGGGAATTTTTCACAGAATTTGGAAATTAACCGCTAAAAAGTGGTTAAGATTTTGTGCGCAACTGCACATGTGCTAAACGTGAGTAAGCGTTTTTAGCGGAGTCGTTTTTCAGCAATGCCTTTCTGGAATTTTCTTCATTACATGCGTAGCGTAGGACAAATGCTCTTTGAACTGAAAGACTGAATTAATCAGTAATCATATTCTCAAAATAAAAATAATTAATAATTCCATTTGACCAGCACAAGGACTTTCGATGAATGCATATACCCAAATAGTTGGAGCTCAGGGCAGCAATTAATCAATCATTTTACTTGACTTTCTCTTATTTCTCTCTTAATTGAATATATTACACCAAGGTTGATTCAATTTGGCAAAATAAATTTCTCTCGTATCTTATTAAATAAGTTTGATTTTTGAATATTAGCATTCAAAAGAGTTTTTCAATGAATAAACTAATACTCTGTTCTACAATAATTTTTCATATATCATATAGTATTTTGACTAAATTAAAATATTATTTTTATTATTAATATCGTTGGTACTAATGTTTAGAATTTGAGAGATCTAATTACGAAACATCGCCAAATTTAACGTTTGTTTGACGTTTAATAAAATATTAATTAAACAGCTGACAACTACTAGAATAATTTATAGCTACTAAAATAATTAATTTTTCTGGACAAACCCTAAATATGATGGAACCTTCTTGAATTTCATTTTCAATAATAATAATAGTCTTGGTTAATACAGAAATTTAAAAATGTCTTTAGTGAAAACCAACCAAAAAAAAAAAAAGTACATACACTTTAACTTAGTGCTTACCATGCAATTATCAATACCGTCAAATATTTGAACCAACAGATTCGAATTATAAAATAATAAAAAAAAAATTGATAGGTGCAACTATAATGGTAAAGCATGTCTTAATTGACTTTTAATTTTCAGCTTCACTCTTGCATATCTTAAGACAAAATGTTGGGACATCAAGACAATGGACTCCAAAATATAACATCCCACCTTTCCGACCAAGACATAGACGCGTTTTGGGCAGTCTATAATCCGCTTTGGAAGCAGTCCGTGTGGTTTTATTTCTGTGCCAGAGCCAAATCTTTAACTCAAGATATGTTTTGCTAGTTTAAGGCTTCTTCATCTTTATATATATTACTTCAACTTTGTGCTTAGCATCCTCACTAAGGTTTGTTCCACCGCTAATCATATGGACACGGCTTGGTTCTAATATTAAGTTTTTAACATCCCAAATCTAGCAAGATATCGTCCATTTAGACTCAGTTTATTCGGTTTTGTTTTTGGGCTTAGAGGTAAGACTTTATCTCAGGAATAAAATTGTATGAGTTGAGTCTAAAACGGATAATATCTTATTTTAAAATACATTTATGATGATAAAATACATTTAAATTCAGCAAATCATCTCTACAAGATCCAGGATTTAATCAACCTAAGAAAAAAATAATCAAAAATGGCATTAGAATGCTCCTTGTATACACATATATTCATGCAAATGTAAAAGGTAAAATGCAAAGAGAACCACCCAAAAGATTATAATGAATTAAGGGATTTTGACTTAGCATAGTAATACATCTTTTCAATGTCTAAGAAAATTAAGTTATACTTTTCCAAAAAAAAAAAAAGAAAAAGAAAGAAAATTAAGTTGTTGATTGCATTGTTCATTTTAAAAAATGAAAAAGAGTTCATGATTTAATTATTATGTCTCGTTGGTGGTGATGATAAATCGATAAAGGTCAACATGATTGGGTTGTCACTATCATTACCAATCCAACCATTTTTTTAATTTTTAATTATTATTATTGCATGAATGATGAAAATATTTATATGGGATTTGAATTTCAATGATAATGTTGATGATGTAATGATGAGGATTAAGAAATTAAGGAATGGAGGTGCTTGATTGTGTCTTGGACTAAACAATCACACCTAAATCAGAAATTTCCTTCAGTCTATCATATATATTTGCTTTCCAATAATTTCAAACCCCCAAAATAAATAATTAATAATCTCTTTTCCCCTTAAATGTAGCCAAATGGTACTCAATGCATTTATATACTGATTATAATTATTGATTATTTAGTAAAATTTTAGTAATTATTGCTATTGAAATATAAAACAATAAGAAAAAATATAGTTATTTTTATATATTATAACAATTCACATAATATTTTATATTTTTTAAGGTGAATATATTATTTTTCTATTTTAATGTGTTATATAAATTTAAATTTTTTTCTTATAAATTATTTATTATTTTAAATAATTGTAAATAATATGATTACATAAAAATATTAATTGAAAAAATAATAATTTTATCAATAATTTTTATCATAGTTCAAATATAATAAAAATACAAATCAAATCATATATAATGTTGATTATGATAAAAAGCCATGCAATTGTTGAATTATATGGAGTCGGAAAATAAATTATTATGCTATATGTAAAAGGAAATGGACCCAATATTAATTGGTGATGCTCACCAACCCTAATTAAGGGACCTTGATTCCCTGACATATCAGTCATTGACTTGCTAGCTACTTGTCTGATTTTTGGCTTTCTTGCTATTCTCTAATCTTGATTGCACATTCAGAATTTTCCAATGCGAAAAGTAACTCACTTTTCAGAATTATTATTGATTGCAAACCATACGGGATTAAACGATAAATCCATATATGATCTGATAATAAATCAAATTTAAACTTTGTCCTTGATATTCAAAAAATTACTATGGAGCTTGCTATTTTTCCTTCCCCACCAACCAATAATGCCGTTTAAAACCCATGTATTTTACGTCGAATCCATAACAAAATTTTCCACAATATAATTTGGAATTTGCCTAGATTAAACTCTGATTAATTCATTTTATTTGTTTAATAAAAATAAAAAAATAAGCAAGAAATAGAAATTGGAATTTGCCTTGCCTCTCTCGTCCACTCCACATGCTTATCCACTAGATGTAATCCAAAAGTAGTCAAACCATTGTGCTTTAAGGATGTGTACAAAGCTGGAAAGTTGACAATGTTGGGTTTATTAGGAACATAATATATAGCGCACAGGCTACCTAAGAAAGCTGCCTCAGAATTTCAGGATACTGGAATTTTTGGAGAACCTACCTTTTGAAATTCCCAGAAATAGTTTTTCTTTTTTTGCAATTCTCATATCCATTTATGTTTGACGATAATTATAATAATAAAGATTATGAAAAATATTAATTATGACTCACAAATTACCTTAGTTACTTGTTTTGATTCATCACGTATATTGATAAATGAGAATGTAGTAGACGACATAAATTCAGAGCTTTGAGACGTATTCTATTTAGCAACTATATTAAATTTTTTTTTTTTAAATAATGACTATTTTTGTGCATTTATTTTAGATTTTTGAAATTTGCATTATGCTTTTTCCTAAAATATCTTATGAAGTACAAATGGAGCAATTACTTTTTTTTAAGCGAAATAAATAAACCCAACGATAATAACTATGGAAAGAATAATTATTAATTTAATAAATTAACAAAAGGAAAAGGACAATACATCTATTATTGTATTAAATATATAATTAATTAATTAAAACCGAGGCAGTTTCGCGTACACTGTAGAGAATGAGTAAGCCAGGTCAGTTTCCGGTGGAAAAATAACTTAATCACGTTTTCAGCCACTTGTTAATCCTAATTATTATAAAATAATAAAAGTCAATAAAATCATAAAATATTTTATGCTTTATTCTAACGACTCCATAACAACTTTCATATAGTAATAATAACAATAAAATATTTTTCGTTAATTTAAATTTTTCTTACAAAGGATTTACCTACCCTTCATGGTCTCCATTAGAAAGAAAATAAAATGGTAGTAATAATTTTTTTAAAAAAAATTCATTGATCGGTTGTAAATACACCGTACGTAAGTATTTTTTTTATTTTGGATCCTCTCGATAAAATAAAATATCATTTAGACTAATAATAATAAAATATTAAATATTTACAGGATTTAAACAAATCTCTCCTGTTTGCGTTTTCAGACTCTTAACAGAAAAAGAAAAGGATAAACAAATCCTGAGAAATTTGACTGAGTTGCCTTGTTATGACCATTTCTCTCTTATAACCAACACATATCCTTCTTTTTATCTTCTCTTTCCGATTATATATTTCAATATAAAAGAGAAAAAGGTCATACTTCTACAGCTAAACAGCACAAAATACTGAAAATATTCGTCATCAAGAAAGATCTCTAGAGAGAAAGAGAGAGAGAGAGAAGCCATGGCTGGTTTGCAAAGATCTGCAGTTTCTTTTAGAAGGCAAGGATCTTCTGGTCTTGTATGGGATGATAAGCTTGTATCAGGTGAGCTAAACCAAGTAGCAAATAACCAAAAACAAGAACAAGAACAAGAAATACAAGAAAAGTTTGACATCAAGCAAGAAAATGATGTTAATAAGCCTTCATCAGCAAGATCAATCAGTACCATTGAAAGGAGCCGATCCAACGGTGGACCAAGAGGTTACCGGACCGGTAAGGTGTCTCCAGCTATAGAACCTCCATCACCAAGAGTCTCTGCTTGTGGTTTTTGCAGTGCTTTTGGAAAACCAACAAAGAATCATCGGAAAAAGGCTGGTAAGATCAGATCACGATAATTTTTCATTCTTCCGGTGACCAAGTGGAATATTCCGGTGAATTTTGAGGAGGTGGGTATGGTATTTTTAATAATATTTATATATGCTGCTAGGTTTTTAGGTTTAAAAGAACTTCTTAATTTCATCTCAGTAAAGTGAGATGTAAGAGCTTTTCTTGAAACAAAATCCTCTCTATTGTTAAATTTAGTTATGGTCATGTTCTTGTTTTTCCTTTTTGTATTTCTCTATTAGATTTTAGATATAGCTTTCTTTATTGGGTTTGGATCCAATTATGTACATATGGTTTGGTTATTGAGAACATTTTACCTTTTCTTTCTTTGTGTACAAAAGCAAACCTTGATTCCTTTTTTCTCTTTTCTTCATTATCTTATACAATTCAGATTACAATCTGATTTTAAATTTGAAATCTTTTTATGGGCATATCAGATTTTACTTTCTTGAATAGAATTGGAATCTCTATCTTTTTTTTTCCCCTAAATTGTGAAAGGAATAGAATCTAGGTGAATCTCCTCTAGTTCTGTTACTTCTGCCAAGGTGATTCTGGCCTTTCTTGGGATCAACAAAGAAGGTGGACCCTGTTAATCATAGTAGTTGCAGTTTGTTAATTGCTAGTGGTAATCATCTTTTTTTTTTTTTTTTTTTTGACCGATTAGGAGGTTTAGGTACTTCATTGACCACGGCTACTCCGCATTGATTTCGCATAGGGATAATTATAACTTAGTTCACGAATTCGATACTTTAAAATGTAAGCTGTTCGGGCTAACATTTTTACCTTTGAGAATGAGTAGAGATTAGTTAAGTTTGTGGATCGTTAAAATAAACATGAGCAAGAAAACCTTATGCAAGTATTATAAAAAAAAAAAAAAAGTTGAAGCATAACATAACCCAATAGGTGGATGGATGGGTTGGTCAGGGCAAATTAATAACTGTATTAGGTCAATTTTTGTGAAAATCAAACCTTCTATATTATTTTCTTCTAATCTAATATTAATGTTTGTTTTAATTATAATTAAATCTTTGCTTATATTTGATTTAATAGTATGATAAATTAGGTTAAAAATTCAAATTTAAGAAATTCATAATCTAGCAGTAAGAATATTTGAGCTGTTGAAATAGGTCAGATTATGAGTGTTGTAGTGCAGAAAATAAAAGCATGTCATCGCCTCTTTCATTTTCTTCACAGTCTCACAGTTAACATGTGCCTGTAGAATAATAATTAAGGTCGGCAATCATTGGACCACGGCCCTTGCGCCCTCACCACATGTAAAAAGAGCATCCACAATTGACCCATATATGCAGATCTATCTTTATCTTCTTTTGCAATTTGGGTTATTTTTTACCGTGCTGGACATGTACGTTAATTTATCTTATTTTTTAAAGTGTTCGGTCTTTATACAATTTCTCTTATTTTCTTTTGTATTTAGGTTATTTTTTACGGTGTTCGGTAACATAACGTTTTACTTTTGAAGTTTAAGCGTTTAAAAATGCATTTAATTTAGCTGATTTTTGCAGTTGATAGCTATTTCGTGCCCAATAACTAAGTTGCAAGTGTTTGGTAGTACCCAATAACTAAATTGTAAGTGTTTGATAAACTTATTAATCAATAGCTGATAGCTGATAAAAGTGTCGTTAGCTTTCATAAGCTATATTTAGGAGCTTTGATAAAAGTCTCATTAGTTTCCATAAGCTATATTTATGAGCTTTTTCGTATTAGTTGGTAGCTGATTCGTATTAATATATATTATTTTGGACTTCATTAACTTTGTAAAAATAGTTATTAATATTTTTTTTCAAAATTAATATTTGTTATAATAATTTTATTATTTAAATTTTTTTCTTAAATATTATTTTAAAATTTTAAGCAATATTTTTATTTATGTAGTACATTAAAATAAATAATAATATATTCACCTTAATTTTATATATATATATATATATATATATATATATATATATATATATATATATATTAATATTATACTTCATGATATGTAAAAGCAATTATACCCTTAATAGTTATTTTATATTTTAATAACAACCGCTCCTAAAATTTTACGAAACAAACAATAATTAACTAATTGTTATCGGTCATCAGCCATCAACTATCAGCAACCACTATCAGTCATCGGCTGGTATGAACCAAACCAAACAGGTCCTAAGATAGCATTTTATAAAAAATTAACTTTTAGAGTTTAAGATAATATTTTATAAAAAAATTAAGTGACATTTAACTATATAAGATTTTATGAAAAGATAACAATTACTAAAATAACTAAATTTTGCCAAATAGATTCTTAATATGAGTTTAAAAACACCGAACAGACTCTTAATATGGGTTTAAAAACACAGTTGGATTACAGTTAATGAGTTAATCCTCCAAACGAATTAAGTTTAACTTTATTTTTGGAATCTATTAAACGAGCCAAGCTTGAGTAGTATATTATGAGTAGTATTTAAAATTATAATATAACTTTTCTACGGATTTATAAATCACAATATCTCAACATTAAAATGAAACTATTTTATATATTAAAATAACAAACATATAATATATATTTCTAAATTATATAATACATTACTAACTTATATAATAGTTAATGTTATACTAGAGCTCTCATGTAACTAAGCAGTAGAATATTAACTAATTCAATAATAACTCGTTACAACGTAGGTATTGGAAATCATATATCACACTAATAAAAAAATTATAAAATATTATATTAAAATAGAAATCATGTTTTTCTAAATCGTTTGCGAACCGGTTAAGTTCAATTTGATAAAAGTTTGGCTCGATTTCAGTTTTTTTTTTTTAAAACGAACTAAGTTTAAACTTAATTTTTAGATTGTAGATTGATTCGGTTCGATTTGAAATTATTTTCCAAATGAATAAAATTTGAACTTAATTTAACCAAATATAGCAACTATATTTAGGATTGAGCATAATTTGTAAAATCAACTACATCGAATTGAATTGACGGGTTATGCAATCCACTTATATTACACGCTTGCCATCCCATAAAATATTAGTTAATTTCAATACATGGTAATTTTTATTTAGTAATTTTTAATATAATCTCCAGCTTTTTATCAATCAGTAATATGAAATATTCATGTTTTAATTAGTTGATTATTAAAAGTAATAGTATATTTATTTTATTAAACAGGGGCAGACTAAAAAACTGCAAAAGATATTATATTCTGAAAAAAGGAAACAAAATTATAATTTAAACTAAATAAAAAATTAATTTTTTTTTTTTTTTTGAAACTGAGAGGCTGTTTGCTGTTTTTTTTTTTAGTTGTTTTTAGTGACGTAAATGCTAAAATGTGTGGCTAGCAATCCATTGTATTTGTACATATGGTGGGGTGGTGGTGCAGTTTGCTTTATTTATATAATGCAAAGCTGATGAAATTATCAAAGTTTATGTCATATTGTATTATTTTATTATTTTCATATATTATATTGCAATGTAACTAAATTCACGAAAACACTTGTTTTCGAGAAAATTAACATGGTTCAGCCCAACTTTAACCAGTACGTGGGCCGTGGGTGGACATGTAATAGAACAGTACACAGTCAAAAACAAACTCAATCAGTTGATTTCAACTAACCGTCAACAAATTTACAGTTCAAGTTTGCTATTTTAATGGTAAAGCTTCAATCTTTTCCACCTTCTGTTCATCTAAATGACAACCGAAGGAGCCTCTTGTTACTGTCGAATCTTTCTTTTCTTTATCTTTATCTTAATCATGCATTGTCAAATCAAAAGCATTAGAAAAAGACTTCAAGAAAAGGACGTCACATGTCGGTGGAGTAAGGAAGGCAACTGGGGAATGTCAGGTTCTGAGATTTGAAGTTGTTGTGACAACCTTAAAATTGTTCACAATCTATGAAGCAGCATTTGCATATTCCTGTATTCTTGAAAAGAAAATGAAAAACCAAGGAATTGCTTCCTGGTCGCCATTTCTGATTGTTTTGATTCATATTTGTGTATGTATCTGTACAAGTTTTGTATACACAGAAGGGTTTGATTCTCTCTTACAGCTTCCACAATCTGAGTTGTTGGCAAATACCCGACCCAGATCCAAAAGGGTTTTCTTTGTTGGTGATTTTGGTGCTAAAGGAGACGGTTTTAGTAATGATACAAAGGTGATAATTTACGTTGCATTTACAGTAATTTTAAATTTGATATGCGGTTTTGTTTATGTATTTATCTATTTTAAGCTGAAGAGTGTTTTAATTAGTTGACTTGAATGGTCTCTTGATGGTGGATTTTGAACCTTGCCTTTATTTGCTCTTTCGTGCAAAATCTTATTTTTATCTCAAATTATTTCAAGAATTAATGCTCCTTCCTCTGTGTATTTTATTATTTTCTGGGTTATCAGGCTTTTATTGATGCTTGGAGAATGGCTTGTTCTTGCCCAGCAAGAACCAGAATTATAATACCAGCTGGATTTATTTTTCTGGTCCATCCTGTTGATTTGGCTGGCCCTTGTAAATCTAGAATCACTCTTATTGTAAGAACAAACATTTGAATTAATTAGTCTTGCAATCAATTGGATTTATATTTAATTATTCTGTTTGTATATGGCTGTTCTTTTCAGTCATTGTATTGAAGTCGTAATTTTAACAGATATCCGGTACCATTACTGCGCCCAAAGATCCTGCTCATTGGAAAGGTCTAAATCCTCGTAAATGGCTGTACTTCCATGGGGTAAACCACCTCACAATAGATGGGGGAGGAACTATCAATGGCATGGGAAGAGGATGGTGGGCTCGTTCTTGCAAGATCAACCCCGTATATGTATTGCTCATCTCTCAGACTCCGTCTTTCTAAATATGTTTTTACTTGTGCAATTTTCTGAAATTGCCTTCAATTTTTGTCTGTGGCAGCCATGTCGACATGCACCTACGGTTAGTGCTGCTTATATTCTTGGAGCAATGTGTTTAGTTCCATTAATTTTTTTCCTTTCTGTTTTATTTTCCTCTCCAATTGTGGCTCAAGAATGCTGTGACTTAATCCAGTGTAACAATTACACCACAGGCCATTACCTTTCACAAGTGCAAGAATTTGAAAGTTAGGAACCTTAGCGTGGTCCATGGTCAACAAATGCACATATCATTCACAAATTGTATCCGAGTTATGGCATTCCATCTTGTAGTGATATCGCCTTCTTTTAGCCCAAACACTGATGGGATTCACATCAGTGCATCCCGTGGTGTGGAGGTCAGAGATAGCATAGTCAGGACAGGTTGGTTGTTTCAGAAACCCCTATGATCTTCAAAAAGATGAATAATCATTGATATTTCAGGCAACTATGCATCTTTGGAGTTCTATTTTTTTATTTTTTTATAATGCTTTATTGACATCGAAACAAGAGTATCCTGATTTGATTTGTTTTAAATTCTTTGTTTGTGATGTGTGATGAATCTTGCTAACGTATTTGTGTTCCTTTTAGTTTCTTATTAGTATTGGCATTTAGATTCAAGGAACTTGACCAGAACCTTGTTCTTGAATATTTTCCTTATAGCTTATGAAAAGTACAAATGCTTGTCTGAAAAAGCAGACAGCAGCAGTTATCCATTTCTATCTAGCATTCACCAATAGTTGCACACTGAATGTAGAACTTCAGTATTAAAATGCTCTTAATCTGACTTAAGTAAAATCTCAGGTCACTAGAGTGGCTGAGATGGAGGAAAAAGCAACATTAGCTTTTGTTCCAACTCCATGACTCTAGTGATTTTAAAAACCTCATGGGATATTGTCTTTGGTATTTTCTCTATCTTCAACATTCAACTACATGCAAGACATGAGGCTCAGGCACTTGAATTCTGATCTGCATTTTAGGTTTCTTACTTTGATTATATGCTAAAATTCTATCCAGGAGATGACTGCATCTCTATTGTCAGCAACTCTTCACGGATCAAAATCAAGAACTTTGCTTGTGGACCAGGCCATGGCATAAGGTAGTAAAAATTGCAATGATATTTCAAGGATTATATTGGCTTGCATATTTTTGACTAATTTATCCTTTATCCATTAGCATCGGGAGCTTGGGAAAATACAACTCTTCATCAAGAGTCTATGATATAATGGTAGATGGGGCATTCCTGTCCAACACTGATAATGGGGTCCGGATCAAAACGTGGCAGGTAATTTTCCCAACATCTCTCCTTTCTCAAAATTCGTGTGTTTTATGCAAGAGTGTTTGAAAATTGTCGAGTTGATATATTAAATAAGTATATTCATAATTATGGAATCCTGCCATTTTTTTACTTGATTAGGGAGGAAGCGGTAATGCTACTGAGATTAGGTTTCAGAATGTGTTCATGGAAAACGTATCAAATCCAATTATAATAGATCAATATTATTGTGATTCACCAATTTCATGTGCAAATCAGGTATGGGATTCTGATCATCCCCTTTTTGTTTACGGTTATGAATACAAAATCATCGACGCATTTCACTAGGGACAATGCAATTTTATTGGCTAAATTTTGCACCGACCATTGTGATTCTCAGAACAGTTCCTTTGATCTGAAAAACAAAACTTCATGTTTTAACGTCTTACAAATTATATGTAAGAGTTGCAGTAGTTTTTTAATAATCCAGGACAGGAGTTTGCTACATTCATGCAACATTATTGCTAAGCTCTCAGTCAGGAACCTTAAGGAAGCAGCTATGAGCTACTTTAGCCTTGATAACTGCATCTTGCCAAAAAACAGTGTAGATGCACAATTAGAGTACTTACCTTAATTAAAAGAGACTGTATAACCTATTATTGCATGATATGCAGACTTCAGCTGTTAAAGTCGCAAATATATCATTTGTGCACATCAAAGGAACTTCAGCTACAGAGAATGCCATAAAATTTGCTTGCAGTGATTACTCACCATGTGAAGGATTATATTTAGAAGATATTCAACTGGTATCACACACTGGGGACATCTCAAAATCTTTTTGTTGGGAAGCATATGGCTCAAGTTTGGATCCAGTCTATCCCCCTCCTTGCTTCTCATCTAGTGAAAGCTTCATTGAGCAGAAAGTTCTTTCTGATTCCCTTCAATTTTTCTGACAACAGGCTGCTTCAGTTGAATTGATCGTGTGAAAGTCCCAAGCAGGAGAATTTGGTCCAGGAATTTTGTCAAACCCAATTCTTTTTCAACAGGATGTCTAAGGCACCCCATAGCATGGTTTATGAATGATCATCCCATGGCGAAGATTAACTTATTTTTAGGAACTATTCTTGTATTTATTTTCTTGTATATGCTTAAGCTGAGCTATTCTTGTATAGATGCCTTTTCTTATTTGGTATTAGATGATTTAGAGCATCGCATAGGAAATGGCGAAATGGTGTAAATGGTAGAGACGTGGAAGACAAGCTGGCATGGACCTTGAGCTTGTGAGAAGTAATCAATTTCATTAATATTAGCAGCCTTTTGCTTGTTAATATTATGTTTACGGCTGCAAAGCTAAAATCCTGCATCATGTATACATTAAGACTATGAGAGATAATCAAATGCATAAATTCACTTTTGAACGTGCTCTGGCATATCTTTAAACTGCTAGTCATTATTTTCACGAAGACCAGCATCCAATTAAGCAGAGTACCGTTGGTATCCTGGATTAAGAATTTTCTTTTCAAATTAAGAAATGAATCCAAATGATATGCCAATAATTAGCAAAAAATAATTCAGCCTACGCAGTTGAGACTGTTTAAAATTATGCTTGGTCCACGGTTTTTCTTTATAAATTAAAAAATCAATCCACACTGTTAATAATAAAGTAAAAATCATTCAATTTAAGCAGTTCGGAGTCTGCTTAAATTGAATTACATTTACTCTAGTCCTTCCAATACAAAAAAAAAAAAAAAAAGAAAAAGAAAAGGCAACCTCATAAAGAAGCATTGCTGGAGTCTGCTAAGCCCAAGGAAATGGTTTTTAAACCCTGGTTCTTGGCATTCTTCAGACCATTCTTTGCAGATTTAGCAGAAATTATCGGGCGCCAAGATTGGGGCATCCCTCAGCAAGAGGCAAATCCAAGTTTTCTATAGTTCTAAATGTTCTTGGGACCATCTTATCAACATAAAGAGTTCCATCCAAATGGTCGCACTCATGCTGTAAAATGCGAGCCTGCCAGCCAGAAGCATTCACTTTGATTGGCTGGCCATAACGACTCAAACCTGTAACCTCAACATCAAGATATCGCTCCACTACTGCTCTGAATCCATCAACACTGCAAAGCAGGATAATTATAAAAAAAAAAAAAAGAAAAAAGAAATATAGGTCATCATTATCGAACAATATGCAATTTGTCAAGCAACAATATCAAATCCATGAATCAAATCAAGCAATAGAATCTCTTCTCTCTACCTAGCAATCCCAGATAGTTTGTTCAAAATTATCAAGTATTTGCATAAATAAGAGTATTTGAACTCAAGAATATTCATTGTGGTGTAATCTCGCGTGATACACATGCGAATAGCTTCTGAAGGACAAACAAATTTGACCATCAAGTTTCATCTTACCTTAAACACCCTTCAAAAAAGAATGCAGTTCTGTTACTCTTTTTTTCAAGCTTTGGGTTCAGGATCACCTGCCTCAAATGAACTAATAAATTGCAAAAGTGAAGTGAAAATTCTTTTATGCTGAAAATTTCGATATCAATAATTGGAAAATTCTCCCTTTCCATGCAATTCAACATACCAGAAGATCAAAAGGGCGTCTATCCTGTGCTTTAGTCTCTTCCTTAGGTGCATACCTGATATATTCTTTTGTATCTTCTAAAACTATGATCTGCAGAGTGAAAGTAATACACGATTGTCATTTAGACTAGGTTTACTTTTTGGGAAAGCAAGGTGGTGAAACAAAAAAAAAAAAAGAGAATCCATTCCCAATTTGTCAATTGATGTGTTGAATAATCTCAGAGAACGAAGTCCTCAATTCTCAATTTGTACAACAAAAATATTTCTCGTACTGTCATACATGTACAACCAGCAGAAAATTCTTGACACTTTGTCTTTGAGAATCAGGCATTTGATTCACTGGTTGCATGAAAGGAAGACTGCTATTACTTCAAACTTCAACCATAACAAAGTTGTAACATTTGACATTTTAATG
This sequence comes from Jatropha curcas, assembly GCF_041381405.1. Taxonomy (NCBI): domain Eukaryota; kingdom Viridiplantae; phylum Streptophyta; class Magnoliopsida; order Malpighiales; family Euphorbiaceae; genus Jatropha; species Jatropha curcas. The sequence goes on along the minus strand of NC_143151.1, from coordinate 31,040,433 downwards.
CTTTGCAATTCTGTTTCACCTCTAATTACAACATTGTGATCATCAAAAGGATAGCATGAAAAATTATTATACAAGTCTATTGCCACCAGCAATTGCCCCATTAAATCAGAGGAAATCTAATAAAAAAGAAGACAACTATAGAAGAAATACAAGTAAAACAAAACAGCAGCAGAAAGTTGATAGCATTTATCCCTTAAGGTAGGCCTAGTGCACAAGAAATTAAGCTATTCGATAACCATTATCCTATTAATTCATCAGGTAACCTCAAAAACAAGAGCAAGTGAATACAACCATCATAACTAATCACTTTTCAAAATGCTATAAACCTAAATCTTCTTCTGTAACATTGTCAAAAGTCCTAGTTCCTAACCAAATGACAAAATCAAGTACTAACATAGTTCATTTCAGAATTTTTACCTGTTTCGGGAGAGCCACTAGCGGACAACGAACAATTAACTAGGTTATTGTTCAAGTGCGTGGGTAATCCCACTATCAGATAAATGCACTAATACTAGGTGGCATATAATAAGAAAAGGGTGAACCGACCAAAATAGGTTATTTTATCTGAAAGGTAAGTGCATTTATATCTCAGTATTAAATACATTACACTATTTGAGGCCCAGAATCGTAACAGTTATATCATTGCTGTCATCATTTTAATATTAATTCCATAAATATAATCTCTACACGACCAAGTTCTAAACTTTGTGTGCTCTCATTTTCATGTAAGCAAAATAGCATGAAAAAATTTATACATAAAGCATTTTTCTGATTTTTCCTTAATTTTCTAAACAGCAAAACATTAAAAGAAGCAACATCATAAACCTACCCTTAAAGGGACTCCAATCTGGGGAGCAGCAAGCCCAACGCCAGGAGCCATTCTCATAGCCTTAATCATATCATCAATTATCTTCTGAATCCTTTCTGACCCGATTTCCTCCGGGTCAACTTCTCGGGCCGGCTCATGTAAAACCGGATCACCAGCTTTAACGATATCTGGAAAGCTTGTTTTCTTCTTCTCTCCAAGACCCAGAAACCAACCCGCCTTGGCAGTTAAAGAGGAGGAGAAAGAGTTATGGAACGTGGATTTGGGGTTCGAGCTTAAAAATTCGGGTTTGGAAATGGACATTCGGGCAAAACGAGATAACGGAGCGAGCGTGACCGCTCGAGGGACTCCATGGGTGTAGGGATTGAGGCATTTCTCTGCCAGAGATATCGGGAGGAGACGGAGGGAGAATCGTTGGAGTGTCTCCATGGGTGGAGGAGTTTGGTTGTTCAGACAGACTTTGGGTTTGGGCAGTGGGTTTAAGGAAAACAAGACGACGAGGTTGTTGTCCTAATAATGGGCTTGGCTACATGGGCTATTACTTAGGTTACGGTCTCCTAAATGGGCCAAGCCTTGTCTTCTGTTTTAGATGGAATATGCTTTGCTCAATCTGTCTATACCATTTTTTTTTTTCAATTTTTTTAAAAATTGTTTTTTCCTATGAAATATTTTTTTTGTATATCCATCCTATAAAATCAAAGTCAAAACACAAAAATCACAAATTAAAAAACTATATAAGCCTACCGAAATTTGAGTTTTTTTTTTCTTCTTAAATGCTAAAGCTAATCAATTTTTATTAAATAAATAAATTTACTCAAAAAATAATTTATAAAATGAGAAAAAGAAACTATTCTTTGTACATAAAAGAACTGAAAATGTTGTGATATAAATATTCAAGAGTTTATGAAGAAGTAATACTAGCATGAACCATGAAGTTGTAGTTTTATAAAACATTTTTTTTTAATTTTTAAATAGTTTTTTTTTTTTTAAAAAAAAGCTAAAGTTATTACTCACTTTCAACCAATATGAAGGTCTTGTTGAATTTCTATTTGATGGGAATTGATTGGAAGAATCCTTACATTATTGATTTTGGTTGAAAATTATTAATTAGGGTTTGTATATATCCTTTTAGGGTCATCTAGATTTTATGGGTCTCAATGTATGAGTGGACCTTGAATATAAATATTATTATGGTTCTCCATGAAGCAAAAGGATAAGCTGGCAATGTGGTGAATTAATTTCTGTACTCACAAGTGAAACCCTAATTAAAAAATAGAGTTTCATATGTAAGTTTTGGATTTTGTTCAATAAATTAGAACAAAAGCCAAAATCAATGGTTACATCTATAATTGAGCTTAGGTAATCCCACATGGGAGACAACCTGTTGCCATACCTTACCAATTAATGTCAAGCATGTGCAATCCATTCTCCATCCTCTCTCTACTCTCTTTAATTTAAAGCACAAAACTACTCCATACAATGCATCTAACTATATATAAATCAATTCAAATACTTCATATATGTGTTTTAGGGTGGAGCTAGACTTTAAAATTTAAGAGACAATAATAATTTTTTTAAAAATTAAGGGATCAAAGTGAAAAAATAAATTTATATTAAATTTTAAAAAAATTCTAAAGTTTGGAGCTCGAGTTTCCCCGGTCCTTCCCTCCTTCTTTGGTTTAAAATTATATAATAGAGATTTTAAAAATTCTTACAATGGAAAACACTTAAATTTAAAATCTCTCGCTCTTTATATAAAATCAATCAGTTAAGATGCGATTATATATATTGTGATATATGTTTAAAATAGAAGTTCCAAATTGGGCAACCTAAGCAGTTGATTAGCAAACTGTCGGTTCCAAACCTCATCTTAAGCCGCACGTTTTTGAATCGAATTGAATGGTTGATATAACATGCGTGTTGGTAATTCAAAAATTGGGCGAAATTCTTTTTCCAGGTCAGCAAAGACGGCTAATTTGGGCAGCCCCTCTTTTGCTAATTCAAACCTCCAAGGCTCCAACCATAATTTTTTTTTTACGAACCCTATATATATATTTTTTTCATATTTCATTTTTATTTTTATATTTATTTAATTCAGATAAAATCGTTCAAAAATAATTATTTCATATTTTTATTAACAATGATATTAGCTTTTATTTTTCAAGTATTTGACATGTAAATTGTAAAAGCATATCCTTAACATATACTCTCTCAATATAGGAAGTATCTAAATTTAACTTGTGGCTATCTTTTATTATAGCAAAGAGTGCTCTTTTAGCCAAAAATGTAAAAAGCTGGAATCTTTGATAAGTCAATTGTTAATAATTGACTCAATATATAAGATATATTAAAAAATAGTAGCATTTCCTCTTCGCTTCTCTTTTCTCACATGTATATATAAGCCAATTGGCCATGAAATGCATATATCAACAAGAAAAATGAAGAGGAAGCAACTCGTCAAGCAAGAAGTGATGAAGAACAATAACAGCTCTTTCCCTTCCCAATACAGAAACTACTCCACAAGTTCTGAAGCAAAAGATGATGTTGTTCATAGTTTGAATAAGGAAGATAGATCATCAGTTGTTACAGAGAATAAACCAGTTGCACAAAAGCTAGAAAGCAAGCCATCCATGGATATAAATGAAAGTGCAGAAGCATTTATCAAGAATTTCAGGCACCAACTCTTGATTCAGAGACTCGAATCTATCGAAAATTACGAGCAAATGCTAGCAAGAGGTCTTTAATTATATGAACTCAAATATATATAGATATATATAATTTGTTGTATTCTCTCTTGATCTCATGCATATCCATGGTTGAGAGAGAGAGAGAGAAAATAAAACATGTATGAGAATACCAATAATTCTCTCTTTATTTGATTTTTACATTATAGTTTGCAATTAGATTAATGGTCTACAAGTTGACGGTAGCATACATTATAATGCGAAATCGAAGTAAGAACGTTGGATCCTAATAATTTCTATCTTCTTTAAATATTTTTAATGTATAAAAGAATATTCAATATTTCTATTATAATTATCCACCATTCTGAGGTTAAAAAAAAAGTTAATCACAAAAAGAGAAAGTTCAATATTCAAAATCTCAGTAAATACTAAAGTTTTCGACCAATGCATATATAATTTTATATACACCCAAGTATTATTTTTATAAATTGAACCTGACACTCTAAAATTATCCATTGAACTCAATTATGCCGTATTGTTTTTATAATAAATATGCAAGTTTATTTATTTTAATGAGCTCTATTATTATTATCAGCACTACTTATAGTAGTTTTCTCATATTCTTTTCAATTCAATTGAATTAATGTATTGGTATTTTTGTTTTGCTTAATGATTTTCAAATTCAAACTGTTTTATCATGTCAATTGTCAAGCATATAACAAAGGAAGAATGGGAAGAGTGATGGGCCAAGCCTTGGTGCCCATACACCCAACTCCAATATGCAGCCTAAAAAATGAAACAATTGCTAAGTGTCAATTCTTATTGGGCCCAATGGCAAATGAAATTGTTGAGTTTCCAACTTTTTTTTTTTTTTTTCAACTTGAAATGTAAGTCTACAAGTTGTAAATTTCAATTGAAATTGAATTAATAAAAAATGTCATTGGCAAAACTATATGCTAATATAATTAACAAATACAGAAAAATAAATAAATTTTCGTATAAATTCGAAACTCGTTCCCCCTCGATCAAATATCTCAAATTTGATTCTATCAAATATATTAAATTTAATTTTTTAACACCTCGATCATTATCTCTATCAAATATCTCAAAATTAATCAAATATCTCTATTAAATATCTCTCAAATTTGATTCTTTAACATCTGCGGTATTTGACCTTTAATATCTCAAATTTGATTTAACATCTGCGGTATTTAACCTCGACATAGTCCCTTTAATATCTCAAATTTGATTTAACATCTAGTCCCTTTAATATCTCAAATTTGATTTAACATCTGCCGTATTTAACCTCGACATAGTCCGAACTAATATTTAACCTCGACATGATAACATAGTTCGAACTTAGTGATTCAGTGAAGCTTCAGATTCCAGTGTGTATAAAAAAACAAATTCACTAATTGTATTTTTCTTAATATCGTTAAGAAATTAAAAAAAAATCGAAATTTTGATATTACTGTTTCTTGAGAAACACAAAACGATAATAGTACATACAAGTTTAAGATAAAAAAAAAAAAAAAAAAGAAAACAAAATGATCATCACAATTCTCATTGCATCACATTTTGCATCTGTCTTATTGCTACTACAACAACTAGCTGACCAGCCTGATCAAGAAAACAAAGACAACAAAAAGAAAATAAAGACAAAGTACAACAAAAGAAAACACAGATACATATATTATAATACCCCACCACCACCTGACCTGACCTCTATTAATTTTATTGATTGGGAACCAAAATGAAAATGCTCCAACTACTGTTGAACCACTTGCTTGATCTGCTGCTGATTGTGCTGTATCATCTGTAGATTGACACGAGAACAGGATCTTGCTACCTCTCCAGCTAAAGGAATCACTGGCAAACTATCACAATTGCATATCTCGATCATGAACCCATCTGGGTCATGGAAAAATAGTTGATCTACATGGATTCCACCTTCTTCCACCATAGCTCTCACATGCTTTATTCCCATTTCTTTCAGCTTCTTCTCCACTGCTCCCATGCTCTCACACTACAACCCCCCAAAAGAAAAAGAAAATTATTACATATCACTTTCATGTGCAAGGAAAATGCTCGACAACCAGAAAATTAGTTTCAAATGTACTAATGATATAAGTGAATTTGATGTGACTGCTCAGCAACTACAATCTCAGCCACAAATGTTCAGTAACTTTCAGATGCATATCTTTGATTGAAGAATTCTCAGATCTTATCTTTTTTATACTTTTTTGATAGGAAAAAACAAAATGAGGATGATGACAACTTTTGATGATCAACTCTGCCTAAAAAACCAGTAGTTAAAATGACAAGGGAAACCCAATTTGTCTTCTGCTTCGTCTTCTATGGCCGGCTTTCCTCTATAATTAGGTAAGGCCTTTTTTTCTTTTCATACGAAACTTTCTTGATCTCTATATACGTAATACCAAAACTTGATTAAGAACCAGTAGTTTCTTGATCGTATCTTAAAAAGACTCATCAATCCAATTATAGGAGAAGAAATGATCTAAAATGATCCAACAGTTATATACAAGATCAAACTTCCTCGATTAGGAGTAAGATTATACCTAAAAGATAATCTAATTGACAGAGGAAAGCACTATCCCGAAGGTCCCAAAGTTTCAGTTAATATGTAATAAAGAAATTGAATGGGTTTTATATTTTTCATTGCAGCATCATATAAGTTTGTCATTTCTCTCTTTGTATTACATGAATACATTTCTTTGTTTTGTATATAACACTATTGCGTGAAGCAGATGATGTCTTGATTCAATGTTCAAAAAATACAAATATGGAGATACACGACAAAAACAGCAAACAAGAATAAAACTTAATTAAAAACTAATGCAAGTTTAAATCAAATTAAAAACCTAATAAACAAACAGAGCACAACTATATATAGAAATTGTCATTATTTACCTGGAAAGAGATATGATTGTCCTTTGGGTTAATTTCAGTTTTCTTGGGCATGTTGTCTGGATCTTCTGATTGCAATAGATGAATTCCAATTCCATAACCATACAACCTAAGCATACACAAAACGATATCACAAATGATAATTAACCCATACTTAAATCAGAATTAACACACAATTAATTTGCTTTCAGAAAAACCCAGAAGGAATCAAACTTCTGCCATTTTCTGTGCTTTAAACCCATTAACTAAATTGGGATTTTCTTTAATTTTTATATATTGTTTGTGTTTTTGATTTTGATTAAAACTGAGAATTGAATTACCAAGCTCCATCAAAGTCAAAGGATCCGGGCCTCCTTATTGGCACGAATCCAAGAACATTTTCATAGAAATCAACCGATTGCTCAACTGATTTGCACAAATGCGAGATGTGATTCAACGACTTGAGATGGAGAGGGTTTCCCGTAGTTTCCTTCATTTTCCGAGAAAATTGTCAGGATTTCAAGAAAACAGAAACCAAATACCACCAGAAAACAAAATTTTCTTGGAAAAAAGAATGGGCAATAAAGAATCAAACAGATAATGAGAAAATAAACGAAAGAAATTGAAGAGAAATTCAAGAAATAGAATTTGAGAAAGTTACGGAACCACAAAGTGAAATGAAAACGCAAGAAAGTAGCAGTTATTTATAGAGAGAAATTCTGGGATGTATTGTACAAGAATTATGCCACGTGTCCTTCATGCAACGTATTTTTGTAGATGACTCTGACACGTAGATGTTTCGCTGACTAGGATTTTCACCAATCGTATCAAAACTGGGTCTGACACGTACGATTCCTATTTAGCACTCTGTGATATTTTATTTGGTGTGGGGTTAGATACACGTAATCACCGACCAGCGTGGCAGTATCTGCATAATTGGGCCAAATCATAAATTGACATCTAAATTTTTGGTGGCATCTTCAAGTGTTTTACTTCAACAGGGGATTTTTTGTTCAATTGATTCATGCATCTCATAACTATATTCATATCCCACGATCACCTTAAATGTATTTGGTAAGTTTTACGATCAAGGGAAAATAATTATTTTATCTCTGAGGTTTGTCATAATTATTTAAGTAGCCTCTGATATTTATACAAATATTTATAACGTTCATAAAGTTCACTTTCGTCATATTAATTGATCATTCCGTCCAAAAAATAGACATTTTCTATTAATTTTGAGAGAAAAGACGAAATTATCCTTTATAAATTTTCATTAACATTATGGAAATAATTATTTCGTCCCTAAGGTTTGCTATAATTATTTAAGTAGTTTCTAAGGTTCACTTCCGTCATATTACTTGGTCCTTCCATCCAAAAAATACATTTTTTCCATTAATTTTGAGAAAAAAAGACGAAATTATCTTTTATAAGTTTTCATTGCATTATTGTCAATCTCTTTCCTCAAAAATACTTAAAACTCAAATTTTCACCATCTTTCTCCACCCAACACAGTCTTCATTGCCATCACTGTGTCTCTGTCAACCATCATCTCCATAACCAAATCACTACCAAAACTAAAACCCGACATCCAAACTCAATCAAGCCATATTTGGATTCTCCTTAACCAGATCATAATTTTTTTTCTTAAATATGATTTGATTCTCCTTAACCAAATTTTCTTAATTTTTTTTGTGCATTTCTACTTTTTTTTTTTTCTTTAACACAAAAAGAGACTATAGGTGTATTAATCATTGTTCTCATCGGCTTGGACTACCGGTCAGGTGTTGATGTCCCAATTTAAAACACCTCTATAAAACGCACCGCCTTCGAACAATGGTGGGAGACCCTGCCCCCTCAACCCATAATAGCAAAAGCTCAGTCTAAGGAATGCCTTATTTAAACGTCAAGTCGGGCAAACCACTCGGTAGCAGAGTCAATATTTAGATATCATGCGTAACGGGATGCACTCAGAGTCAATGTTGTTTGAGCTAATTAATCATGTATCAATATCTAAATTTCTAACATAAATTGTTTGTCTTTAACTGAATAGATGAACTCGGTATGAAAAAAAATTATTTAATTAACTTTTTAATAATATAATTAGCAGCCTCTTTAATTTCTAATAGAACTTGGTAGGTAAAAACATTTCTTATTGACAATTGATCTCTAAATATTTCTAAATTTATAATTTATAATTAATTATTTAATTCAACAATTTTTTAAAGTACAATTAATATTAAATTTACTCGCTATATACATTTCTAATCATTTAACAGTCTCAATTATTATTTCACAGCTAGTGTTTTTGAGACAGGAGTTACGTGGAATTGTAGATTATATAAATATATGAAATTAACAATCAACAGCGAAATTTACTTCGTGAATGAGTCAGCACGAATATGACCTACACTTTGTTTATTCTCCACAAGCATAAAGAAAGTGAAAGAAACTTTTAAAATATATGATTCATGGCATTTAATAAAATAAAATTAGACAACATGTATCTATAAATGTAAGATTTGAATTACACAATAAGACAAATCCTATTTCTAATTTTCCTTTTGGCATACATGTTTTTATATTCAGATTGGAGCTCTACTCTAGATTTCGAACTTCTGACTTCGCATTATTGGTAAAATTTATCTAAGCCTGTTAACATAATTTTTTTTATTTAATATATAACCTTATTTAACAAATCTCATCGTATATATTTAATTTGATGATATTATAATACACTTGTTTAATTCAAATATCATAATGAGAACATGACAAATAAATAATTCTTGAAGACATATGTGTCTTCTCAACATGATATATATGTCACTCTCTTGAGAAGGAAACCTAATTTTAGTAAAATAATAGGAATACTTTATGATCCTTTATCAATAAATATTAAATAATTAATCAATTTTATATATTTTGTAATTTCATTTATTCACTTGGCTTCAATTGGTATTCAATCTTGCAATTTTGATTGAAATGAAATCCATTAGTAGTGGTATGTGTATATTTTATTATTTTTAATATGTTGATAATATTACAAATACATATATATATATATATATATATATATATATATATTTATTTATTTATTTATTTAAAGAAAATAATTTAAAAAATATATATGTTGATAATACCCACATTTTTTCATTTACATTATGAGGTTTTTTGAAAGTCTAAATCTTTGTATTTGGGATATATATATATATATAGAAAATATATATGTTGATAATACAAACGTTTTTTGAAAGTCTAAATCCTTGTATTTGTGATACACATGTGTCAAACACTTGAACAAGAAGTTGAGATATTCCCTTAAAATTACTAATTATGATTGATAAGTACACAATGGTCACAAGTTAGTTACTTATGCCATATGGAAGAACAACCTTTCTAAGTCATAAATTCTGATGTTGGAGTTACACGAACGATATCCCGATCTTTAAAATAGCTACCCTCGAAAATCTTTTCTTTTTTAAATTAGTGAGAAAACTAATCAGATCATATCCGATATTATTAAAAATACGCTGAGATACAACTAACAAATTGAATGGATGAATAAAATAAAATCCATTTTGTTAATATTTGCCAGTGGTATTGAGTTGCACTGGGATTAACATATTACAATTTTTGTTTTATTGTTTGTTTTATTTTCCCTTTTTTATATATATATAACTATTATATATTGGCATGGCTGGAGCAGTGGTGTCATAAACAGTTAGGTATAAGTATTTGATCAGAATTTGGCATTTTTGCTCATCAAATGATTCTCTCTTACACATGTACTATAACCTGCAGGTTACACTCCATAGGACAAATGCATGTTAATTTAAAGATGCTTACAGTGAGCTAACTTGTTATAGTAAGACAATATTATTTTATATATATATATATATATATATTTGACCTGGAAGGAGAACCATTCATAAACAGCTCAATTATTTATATGAACAGTGAGATATGTCTCAAATTGAAATAGAAGCTTAAAATTAATGGGGCCATCATTTTTTTTAATATATATATTGCTCTACTAGAAAAAGCCAAATTTCACTTTATTATGATAATTGATCAAGTGTTTTCTACACAGCTGGAAATAATCAATAATATATTCTCTTTCAAATTATTATTTATAATTACACAATAATAATTTTTTTAGGAATAATTTAAAAATCCCAATTTATAATGTGATGATTAAAATCAAGTATCATAATGATGTTTTATTTTTCTTTCCCTTCTTACAGTGAATAATAGAATGAACAGTTGATGTTTTAACATTCTATTCCAGGTACTGAATATAATTTAAAAATGTAAAGAGTTAAAAGATTTTAAATTCACGATTATCTGAGTTTTCATTACTATCAATATTTTATTTTAAAAGGACTTTCCAGAAACATATATGTATGCAGTAATTTCCACACAGTGCTGGAGAGGTCGAGAGTCTTCCATAATAATAAATTTCTAAAATCATAATTCTCCATTGTCACTTTCATGGTTGCTATTTGTTCAGTATAATATTAGTAGTAATTGCTGTTGTAAATGTCATCTCATTGACTAATTACGTACTTAGGGTTATTATTATGTGTTTAAGTTTAATTTATTAAACAACTGGATCTCAGCTTGATTCTGATGTGATTGGATTCCTAGTCGAAGCACTATTAATTTGAAGCTCATAAAGGGGGAAAAAAACAAACAAACAGAAACCCTTAATTAATCATTATTATAATAATAATTATTATAAATAATTAATTAATTAATTATGTGAGCTGGTTGTCACGAGCATACAAAACATTCATATGTTGGTGAAAATGATTGATAATGAAAGTTGTTTAGCTAACATTAATTCCTGTAATTTTTGCCACGTTCATCCTAGTCAACAAGCACTAACACACCATATCGTATGCTGCCAAGTACAAAAAACAGGTGAGAAAAAACTTTGTCATTTAGGGTACTTTATTTCCCAAAAATAATTTATCTTCCAAAAAGTTTTTCTCAACACAAATTTATATTAATGACCACTAAATTAAAAATGTGGGTATGTAAGATTATATTAAGCCATGTTCAGCAACAATATTTGAAGTAGTTTTTAATATTTTGATTCGATTAAATATTATCTTAATTAATATATTAAGTCTAGTCAACTGCTCATTTTTTTTTTTAAAAAAATTAACAGTTACTAGAACAACTAAGATCACTTAACAATGACTTTTGAAAAGTTTTTTTTTTTAAGTCATAAAAAAATAATTACCTAAAAATGACTAATTATAAAGTTTTGTAGTGAGTCATTGTATCAAACATTTTTTGCACTAAAATAATGAGTTTGAAAGTGGCTTGTAGTTGTGGGAAAAGGTGGTTTTTGAGATGAGGTTGTGGAAATAAATTTTAAATACACTTACAAGGGTTAGTGACTTTAATTAAGTTGTCCGCTTTTCTTTTGCACTTCCTAAAGGGCAAAAACAGAAGCAAAACTTGGTGCTTTCATAGTTAAACAAATAGTACTTGGATGTAATTACTATTTAATCCATAGGTCTAGGTTAAATACACTTATTAAGATATCAATTTTTGATAGTATACAATGTAGTCCATAGTTTTGATTTGGTTACGTTAATTGTGAAATTCCAAAATCGCACTTAGTGATATATATTGTTGTCAAATTTATTAATAAATAAATTATAAAAAATTATATATATATTAATAAATATTTAATCATAAATTTATTAAATGGAAGTAATTGTCATAAATAAAACAGAATGGAATTATCTAAGAAAGATTGAATTATATAACCCATTGGGCTAAATCCTTAAGGCCCATAAACCCTTGTGGATCAACAGGGCCCAAGCAAGCAATTCCCAATGTACAATGTAAAATACTATTTCTATTCCAAATTCAAATCTAATTAATAAAAATATAGTCAAATGCATAAATTTATGGTATATTTTTGTTAAAAAAATATTGTGTAGTGACAACTTTTACTTAGACTTATTATATGCTTTAGTTTATAAAATAAAATTTATTAATAGCTTCGATTTATAAAATTAAATCGACTGAACATTTATTATGTAGTTGAAAAATATAAAAATTATTATTTTAAGAGTTAGAATAACCATATATCAAATTAATATTTTATATATAAAAATTAAAACTCTAAAAACTATTATTTCTAATATGAAGACCGTGTAATATTATAAAAATTTTGTAATTTTATGAGCACAGTAGGTTTTGATATTATTAAAAAAAAAAAATTCGTAAAAATTATGTATTTAGCCATAAAAAAAATATATATAAATAACATTATACATACAACATCCTAGCAAGTATTTTTTTTTTTTTAGCAATTTTGTCTTTTTTTTTTTATTAGTATTAGCGAGGAAAAATCTTAAACCTATAAGTGAAAAAAATTGATAAAACATTACATTATAATGGATCTCGTCTTTGAGATAAGAAGAGGGTTACAAAGTAAAACCAAATCCAAGTAAGAAAAGGAATTTCTTTACTCGTGTCTTGGCTAAATCATCTGTAAATGGTTACTAACTCGCCACACAAGATCGACGATGTCATTCTCAAAAAGAAAATACCAATGGTGTTTTTCTTTTTGACTATGGGGGTATGTTACCCAGTGAAGAAAAGCATTCAAGAGGCTAAACAATTATTATATATGAAAGATAGTAATGATAAAGATTAAAGATCAAATTTATTCTTATTAAATCAATGAAAATAATAATTATTATGTACCTTTATTCTTGAGACTGTGGATTAAGCTAAGCATTGGCCATTTCTTAAATCTCAAGCTTCATTTGATAATATATTTCACAAAAAAGAAAAGATTTAAAATGATAATGCTCATTACTTCAATTTCTGTTGTCCCAAAATAATCAATGATGCCTGGATTTGGAAATCTCCCTGTAGAAGAAGCAGTAAGAGGGTTGCTTAAAGCTGTTGAAGATGCAAAAGAGGAAATAAATACGTACGGTACAATCTTTGAACGGATGGAATCAACGCTAAAATCTATAATTCGCATTACTGAGCGCATAGAGGGTTTTGATGGAGTGTTTGGTGATTCAGCAGAAGAAGCAGTAAGACTTATAGTAGATATAAAGAATGGCAAAGTACTCGTCCGCCATTGTTCTTCAGTACGTAGAAGATTGTGTCCGTGCTGCTTCAAAGCGCCGGATTGCAGGGAAGATCTAACGCAATTGTTAAATTCCGTCGAAAGGTTGTTTTCTCTCATACAAGCGCGCGAAACAAGTAATGCACTCAACATTACCGAAGAAATGACAATTCCAAAATTCACCGATGGGGACATTCATCGGAAAGAGAAAGTTAAAGAAATAGTGTTTTCTCGCATGTCTAATAAAGTACCGGAGCTTGTTGTCGGATTGGATGCATCACCATTGATGGAAATAAAGGAGAAGTTGTTTGAGGATCATCAGTCAGTTATTGTATTGTCTGCTCCTGGTGGATATGGAAAGACAACATTAGCAAAAATCATTTGTCAAGATGAGGAAGTAAAGGGTAATAATTAATATGTATTCTCTGCATATATGGTTTTTATAATACTAACATTTTTGCAATATTCAGTTGTTCAATTTCCAATTAATTTTCAGTTCTACCTATTATAGAATGTAGCTTGACTATGAAGTTTTAATCTTGGCAGGAAAATTCCATGACAATATCTTATTTGTCATTGTCTCAAAAGTCACCAGCTTAAAGGCTATTATAAAGCAAATATATGAGCAAAAGGGTTACGAAATGCCACAGTTGAAGACTAATGAAGATGCAATAAAAGGATTGGAGCAATTCTTGAAGGAAATTGGACCAAAGCCTATACTGTTGGTGCTGGATGATGTTTGGTCTGGATCGGAAGCCCTCCTTGAGAATCTCAATTTTCAAATTGATAATTACAAAATTTTTGTAACATCAAGATTTGAGTTTCCAAAATTAGGTTCTACATATAAATTGCAGACTCTGAATGCAATAGATGCTATGAAACTTTTTCGTTACTCAGCATTCCAGTGTATAAATGAGAATGAGAAATCTTTTATGCAAAATGCAGATCTTGAAAATGCGGTGAGTTTTTAAAAATATTTATGAATATTTTTTATGAATCTTGAAAATGTGGCTGATTTTACATGTTGCAGGCAGTGACAGCCTGCAAGGGAGTTCCACTAGCCCTTACAATAGTTGGCAAATCATTCAGTGGACAACCTGGAGCAGTCTGGCAAAAGAGAGTGAGGGTATGGTCTGAATCCAGTTCAGGTTCTAGCCAAAATCCTGATATGACTTCTTGTGTTGTTAAAAGAAGCTTGGAAGCGTTGGATAATGAAGTGAAGGACTGTTATATGGACCTAGGTTCTTTCCCTGAAGGCCAGTTGATTCCTGTCACTGCCCTCATTGATATTTGGGTGGAATTGTATGAATTACACGATGAAGATGGGGAGAATTCCATTTCCAAGCTCCGCAGACTAACTGCACTAGATCTCATTAATCTTGTAACAAGGTACGTTGGTGGTTTACACGCAAAAGCATGATTTTTCTTTTCCAAGTATTGGAGAGGAGAAATGGAACTTGGAGAGGGATATGCAAATGGTTGTTCTGTTCAAATTTGAATCAGAACTTTTAAAATCAAAACTAAACTGAACCAATTTGGCTCGGTTTGGTTTTCTCAATTTTGTGATTTTGCTCAAAAACTATTTTGACCCGAAGAATGATTAGGAACTTTCCCCTATAAACTCTTTTGAATTCATCAGGAAAGATGCAAATGAAGGTGATGGCACATATAGTGACCACTTTATCATGCAACATGATCTGCTAAGAGACCTAGTGATTGATCTGAGTAAATTGCAGCCTATGGAACTCAGGAAAAGACTGATTGTGGAAATTAATGGAAATAAATTTCCTGAGTGGTGGACTGAACAAGTACAGCAACCTATAAGTGCCCGTCTCTTGTCTATCTCCACAGGTTTGTTCATTCTTTCTCAAACAGCTTTCTATAAGGTGCCTTTGTATCGAGAGTATGCACCTTCTTTCATGTTCATTGCAGACAAGGCCAGTTTCCATAATTTCAGTGGATCCTATGTTAATATGAGTTTAGATTGCACTATTTTTATATGCAAAAAATGCACTCAATAATTTCTCGATATTATTATTATTAAGAGCATGTTTGAGCACATGTAAAGATAGAATTCTTTTGTCTTCTCCTTTCCTTCACTCTTTCATACCATACAACAAATGATTTGCAGATGAATCATTCTTGTCAAATTGGTCCAGTGTGCACGCACCAGAAACCAAGGTTCTAATTCTGAATTTTTATGGCAACAGTTACACATTACCAGATTTCTTGGAGAATACAGATAAGCTAAGAGCTTTAATAGTTACAAATTATAGTTTATTGTCTGCAGAAATAAGAAATTTCCAAATTCTTAGTTCTTTATCCAAGCTAAAGAGGATTAGACTAGAAAAGGTTTCAGTATCCTCTCTGAGCTTGGGCTCTGTATTATTAAAGAATTTACAAAAAATGACACTGGTGAGTTGTGATATTAGCAATAGCATCATCAATATTGCAGACACAATGCCCAGACTAGCAGAAATCAACATTGATTATTGCAAAGAAGATTTGGTGACATTTCTCGTTGGATTCTGTGGTGCTGTCCATCTAAAGAAATTAACCATCACTGGTTGCAACGGATTGACTGTGCTGCCTAAAGAAATTGCAGCACTGGTGAATTTGGAAGTGTTGAGGCTTCGTTCCTGTAGCAATTTGCGAGAGTTGCCTGAGACAATTGGGAATCTCCGGAAGTTGAGCATTCTTGACATTTCATACTGTTCACGTATCAGGAAATTACCAGAACAGATTGGTGAATTGGTTGAGTTAAGGAAAATGCACATCTCAGGATGCTCATTTCTGAAGTTGCCAAACTCAATCAGGAATCTTGAGCAGTTGAAATCTGTGAAATGTGACCCGCAAACATCTGGACTGTTTAAGTATCATCTCCCAGACCTGATAATAAAGTACTAATAGATGGCGTTGGTTTTTTTCTTACACTGGGAAGTGCAATTTGTAGTTTTATGACTAATTCTATGATTATTTTGTTATTTCAATATTTAAAATTCCATGTACCATGCATTTCGTTATACAGTTAGATGCATTTTTAATTTTACACCATTTGAATGGTTTATTTTCTTGTGTTGGAGACTCTCTCCTTTAACCATATGTAATTTATCATCTCCTTGTTTCAGGATTTTGTAAAATTTATCCAGAATTTCAGGCACTTGATTATGTAATTATATTTAAATTGAAAAATTGAAAAGTTCAGACTTGATTAAATGTGTAAATATTCCTAAATAAAAAATTATTAATACAAATATTCTCTGACGTGTGTCACCAAAAATAAAGAAAGAGGAAAAACACAATAGATAGAGGCTTTATATTACAGATTAAATGTGAAAAATTGATTCACGCTTACGCTTGACTTTCATGATCCTCCAAGATATCAATTTGCTCATGTGCAAGTCCCATTGCCAGAATTTTATCATCTACAACCAGTCCCTAGAAAGAAGAGAAAAAATTCTCGAGGAAAAGAAAAAACTATATGGTGAAACAAATTTTAGCAAAAATAAATATGTAGATGTTTCTCACAGTTTGACATAAGATAAATTCTACTCATATAAGGCTATTTTTGGCTAAAATTATAGAAATCATTTCATTTTTTTGCTAAAAAACCATATTTTGCCTCCTACAAATTATACCTGCATGGGTCTTTTTTCTTACCGTTCTTCTTCAAATTCAAAGGGAAGATCAAAATTGAGTTGTTTAGCATAGATAATGAAAAAATTACGAGGTTGAAAATAAAAAATCATTGGAAAAAAAAGAACATAGCTTTGTTGGAAAATCAGCTATACCTTTCCTTTGAAGAGATAACTTATGGTGGCATTCAAGTCTCCCATTAATGCACAGTAGTGGGAATCAATGCATACTTTCTCTAGCTTTGGTGTACTGACAAATTTATAAGTGAATAACTTCATCTTGGGGCATTTTACCACAATCAGCTCGTCAAATGATGGCAATTCAAAATCAGAAACCCCCCAACAGAAGCCAGTGAAATTTGGTAAATTTTCCAGTGTCAAATGCCATAACTCAGGGAAAACAATCTTATTTACTGTTGCTTCCAGATTTTTTCCATCTTCCTTTCCAATGATGTCCTCTACCAATTTGCAATTCGATATTTTGATTATTTTGAGCTGCTGAAGACTTGCAGCGACAGATGGAGAGAATATGCTTCTTAGGTTGCTACAGTCATCAATATTTAGGCTTTCAAGATGTTGAAAGCTCGGAATTCTTGGATTGTTCAGCACATGTGCAAGTTCTGGCAGAGATGTCAAATTCAATTTTTTTAACTTAAAGAACATTCCGCCAAGTCTTTCATGTGAACTCACTCCTTCAGATTCAAATATCTTAACCAATGAGGCACAGGAATGTACAGTTAGCTTTTCTAGTTTTAGGAACCTTTCTTCTATGTTTGAAGGAATGACATTCAACAAGTTTTCACATGCTTTTACTTCCATCTCCCTCAGTTCACAAAAAAAGCCATCTGGAATTTGGTCATGCCCTAAACTTCTCAAATTTTCCACATGAGATACATGTAATATCTCTAATTTGTCCAATGTCACCTGCGCACAACAGAATTGAGTCCATATTTAACTTGAGAAGAAAAAGATGAAAAGAAGTTGCAATTTAGAGACAGAGAGGAGAAAGAGGAGAAGAAGAAGACAAGATAGCCTTTTACAACAACAATAACACTGTGGTTGAAATTTATCTTATCAGCTGCTGAAACTGCGGACAGCAAATTAATGAAGTAAAAGTTGCAGAGAAACAACAACATTCATAAAAAGAGTTGCATGTCTAGGACTCCCTCCTTCACTCAAAAGAACAACTATTTTTGGTGATGTTTTTCTTGCTCTGTATCAACTGGACTCTGGCAAGTTTAATTTATGGTTTCTGAACAATGAATTCACCAAAAGAAGTTGAAAAAGGAAAAAGGAATTGGGAAAATGCCATACCTTTCCTTTAAAGTGGTTACCTACTTCAGCACTAAGGTCTCTCGTTAGCAGATACTCAGAGGAATTGATGTGAACCTTCTTTAGATTTGGCGCATTCAGATGTCTATAAAAAGGTGCCTTAATTTCAGGACATTCTTTTAAAACTAGTTCTCCTAGCAATGGCAATTCAACAGCATATATCCCGTCACAGAAACGTTTTAGGTTGGGCAACTTAACAAGTTCCAGCAGTTTTAATTGATGGAACACGATGCGGTTTTTCCTTGCTTGTTGTAATTCTTCATTCTCCTGTGCAATAACTTTCTCCAGCATTTCACAAGCATATATCTTTATTATTTGCAGATTCTGAAGACTTGAGGCTAGAAGAGGAGAGAGTATGCTTCTCAGATTGCCACAATCATAAACTTCAAGCCTACGAAGTTGCTGAAAGCACCAAATTTCTCTTGGACTGTTGCATATCCGCAAGAGTTTTGGGAGGGACATTAAAATCACTTCTTCCAAGTGGTAAACCATTTTAGTGTACTTCTCCACCTCATTTTTTGTTTGAGACTCGAAGATCTCTACAATTGAAGCACAATGACACACAACCAGCTTTTCTAGTTTCTGCAACCGTGCTGTCAAACTGGAGTGTACAACATTCAACAAATTTTCACAATCTTCCACCTCTATCTCTCTTAGTTTACATAAAGAGCCTTCTGGAAGTTCATGATACCCTATCCTTGTTAAACTGTCTAAGCCAGATAGCTGTAAGATCTCCATATGCAATACCGCCTATACAAACAACCATTACGTTAACTAATACTATGTTTCATTGAACCTCAAACAAATTGGTTACTCCTAAATCGAGGGCATAGTTTCAGTTTTCACACAAGCCATTATACTATAGAACATGTTTTGTTAGTCAGTGTCCTGTAGTTTCCCAGTTGGTAATCAATTTTTTAAAGAGTAAAACAGCTTCGCATGAAGCATTGTAAAATGTGTCATCAAACAACTCGATGTGGAGGTTCTGATTAAGTTTAGAAGTTCAATGCTTGGCAAACCAGAATAAAGGTATATCAAAATAAATTAAAAAAATTCTAGGATTTTTTGTTTGTTAAATTAGAATCAGCAACTCCATAAACGTGGGAAATTATTATTTATCATGAATGTTGAAAAATCAAGTTGCTAGTGAAAAACACTAAATAAACAAGTGAAATTTGGATGCTTTTGCATCAATGATTGTGACTGAGACAACTCAGTTATGCAAACATGCATGTCATAAATTTCCATTAGGTTACAATTAGAGGGTTAACTGCCATTCACATTTGGGTGCATACCTTTGCATGAAAAAGAGGTTGTGGTGTCATTGAATAAGAGCAGCATTGACCAGCGGCACCAAATATATTTAATCTGGGACACCTTCTAACAGTCACTTTTTTCAGCAAAGGCCATTCAAAAGCATGGGGCTCTGAGGAGAAATTTATAAGGTTGGGAAGATGCACAAGCTTAAGAGAATTTAATTGAGGGAACAGAATAGGGTTGGCTTTCACATCTTCTGCTTTTGCAATAATTTCTTCCATTCCCTCACATGAAGTAACTTCTAGTTCCTGCAAGTTAGCAAGAATTGCAACAATTGAAAGTGAAAATAAACTTTTCAGACTTTTACACCCTTTCACTGTTAAAGCTCTTAAGTTCTGAAAGCCCTGAATTCCATTTGTATGCTTCCATACATGCCTAAGCTTAGTTAAATAATGCAGTTCAAGTTCTTTTAAGCAAGAAAGAGCTCCATTGACTTGATCATCAAGGTCAAAGACCACTTCAAGTGAATCACAACCCTTCAGCACAAGTTGCTCTAGATTTAGCAACTGCTGCATCCAGATGGATGTGAATAGTTTGTTAAAGACTAGCTCCAACTGGGTGCAAGCTTGAATTTTGCCATGTTGGATCTTTTCTGAAGAAGCTGTGGTAGATTGATCAAAGCCAGTCAGCCCTTCCTGCCAAATAAACTGAATCATAATAATGTCAAGCACTTATTTTTAAAGTTTTCCTTTTCTTTTTCATAATAAAGACAACAACGCAAGGTTAAGAATTTTTACTTCAGTCTATCTACTCAAGTTCAACAGAGTATCCTCTGAAGCCATTGAAGCCTAGGAGGGCTAAAATGGTTATTTTTATCTAATGCAGTTCTAAATTCCAAGAAAAAGAGACGTAAAAATGTGCTTATTCTCAGAATTATGCACAAGAAAATTTCAAAATTCATCATGAAAGGATTTCATGTTAATATAACAGCTTATTCACCAACAGTTCAGATATTTTACTTCAAAGATAAAACTAATAAAGCAGTTTGTCATATAATGTAAACAACAATAAAAAAATGTCACAATCATGAACTACAGATTATCAATGTCATAGAAGAATCTGAGAACTAAAATGGATACCTGATGGTTCAAAGATTTCTGAACCACATCATCACCGACAGTCTGGCAGAAACTGATTAGATCTGAAAGAGAATCCAGCTCCAAGTATGTCAACTTGGGGAACCAACTACTATCTGGTGCCGCTGCTTCTGCAGCTTTCAAATCTTCACCTTCCATTCTTGAGATAACTTCTCGTAGTTTGCCACAGCGAGAGCAGTCTAGGTATTCAAGATGTACCAAACCTCTGGCTATAGACAATGAAAAAATATATTTCAACTTATTACAGTCAAATATTTTCAGAGACCTAAGGTTGCCAAAACATGGTAACTCGGAAGGACTCTTTGGAAGCTCCTCATGCCATATTTCCCTTAAATTATGTAATGCTCTGAGTGACAGTGACTCTAGGAGGGGGAAGCCAGTAACATGTGGAGCCCAGTCCCCGGTATCAATGATACATTCTAGTTTATAACAACAAACAAGTGACAATTCCTTCAGGCAAAGAAAACCATCCGTGTCTAACTCAGAAAGGACATTCTTCAAACTCTCAACTTGTAAGTACAGAATCTCAGTTTTCTTCAACAACTCATGGATACCTCGCCAAATAATACCACATACATCACCGTCAATTCTCAAATAGTTCCTAAATAAGTATGTACCAGTCTCACAACCAGGAGAGCCAATAGATATGTTAAACCTTTTCAAGTTTCGAAAAAGCAAGCCTTCTGCCAAAAGATTGATTTCTGTTACATGAATGTCTAAGACCTTCAAATGACCAGATAGAGAACTTAATTCGGCAATGCTTGCATTGGTTTTTCCTTCATATTCTCCACTGGCAAATTCCCATTTAGAAAAGCTGTTTCTCATATATAGCTCCTCTAGTTGGGTTAACCTAGACAGAATGCCTGCTGGAATTTTTCTGAGAGAAGCACACGCTGTCAAATCCAACAACCTTAGATGACTTAGATTTTCTAATTTTTGTGGCAGCTCTAGGATATCAGAACCAGAAAAACTAAGGATCTCTAGATTAACCAGAGTTCCTATTACGGATAAGTCCTCAGTCGAGCCAAATGTTGCTCCAAAACAACAATGGTCTAGACATAAAGTTGAAAGGTTGCCTAGAACTTGGAGTGATGAGGGAAGTGATGAAATGGGCATATTCAACAAAGCTAGAACTCTAAGTTCTTCCATCCCTTTAAATGCATTATTTAAATCTGGAGATTTCACGCCTAAAGTACAATTCATGGACAATAACTGTAGAAACTTGAGTCTTGAAGAATCTAAACCATCAACACCCTTGTACATTTTATCACAAACAATTGAAACCCCCATGTAATCTCCATATTTATCTTCCCTCAGCCATTCCCTTTCAGCATCATGTCTCACTAAAAACTTGTGCTGGCTTTTGGATGCAATTGATAAGGCAGTTTTGCGCACAATGTCATGCAGTTTGACACATTCCGCCTTACCACTTTCAAGTAATAAAAAATACTTCTTTAACTTCTCAACTAATGCATGTACTCTGTTTCTTACCTCTTCCAATGTACAAATGCTATGAAACAATCTTAGGCCCATCCCATATCTTACCAAATATTCAATAGGAATGTCAAAATCTTCAGGAAATAAACAACAAAGCAGAAAACATAGCTTGGCATCCTCACTTCTTAAGTAGTCGTAACTCAGCTCAATTTGCAAATATACTTCATTTTGCATTTCTGAATTGTCTACTTTGTTAGAATTTTGTAATTGCCTCACCACATCTTCCCATATATGCTTTTCTTTACCTCTTAGTGCATTACCTAAAATAAGGATTATGATTGGTAAGCCACCACACTTCATTGCAACTTCTTTTGCTAAAGGTTGTATGCCAGGATTGTTTACAGAAGTACCTGCTACCTCCATGAAAAACTTCCATGTTTCTAGTTCAGATAGGATACCAACAGTGAAATTCTTTTGGTTATTCATCTTACAGCAAACATCTTCATTGCGTGATGTTAATAAAATTTTACATCCTTGATGCTGATCTGTTGAAGGAATTCCAATTTCTTCAAGACTAAACTTTTCCCAAACATCATCAAATACTATAAGGATCCTCTTGATTCTCCTGAGCTGTCCGTGCAGATGAATTGCTCTTCCATATAGAGCCTTCGGTTCAAGTTTGAAGCCTATCCCATCCGCAATTTCTTGTTGAATATCCAGAAAGTTAGGATTTTGAGACACTTTTGCCACCACAACTTTGTCAAATCTATTCTCAGCTTCGGCTCTTTTTATAATTTCTTTAACCATTGTGGTTTTGCCCACACCCCCCAAACCACAAATAGAAATCATATTGATCTTATTGCTTCTCAGAACCTCCATAACCTCACCCATAACTATTTCTCTAGATTGAAAACTTTTAAAACCACCAGTGAATGTAGATCCAAGATTTGGTGGAGGAGCAGGATAGGTTTCTCTGTCCAACGTATTCCATTCTTCCCTGAGCTTAACAACAATCCCAGTCTTCTTCTTAGCTTTCCTACTTAAGAAATAACGTGACTTCAGATTTGGAGACCAACCATGTAAACTACTCCTCTCTAATTTGACATGTTCCAGAAATCTGCCCAACTCTTCACAGTTTTTGTCAACCTTTCTCAGCCACCTCTCGACATCATGTGAGAGAACTTTTCCGCTGCTAATTGCTGCATCACTGAGCTGTTGAACTCCAGCTCTCATTTCTTGCAGCTTATCATTTTCATCATTAAGAGCCTCAATATTGCGGTCACAGTGACACAGATAGCCAAACTGTCTCCCAACCGGTTCAACCAAGTTTTCAGCAATTTTAGATGCAATTGAAAGAATAATCTCCATTTCTGTTGAAGGATTCAGTAGAGTTGTTTATGTAATATTGTCAATTCTGGATTCTAGTTTTTTACGGGTCTTAGTACTTTTATTTTGACTTACACTAATAATACTAGTAAACATAGGAGTCAAATTAAGAAGTATTTTCAGTTATATAAATAAACCAGTTCAAATAGGAGTCACGTAAAGGAGGATTTTTTGCTTTGGAAGTCCAGATTTTTTTTTTTTTTTGACTAAAAATAACGTGCTGTTCAAAACATTAGAGTCACATTAAAGAACTGAAGAAGAAGAGGTTTCAGAAATTTTTTGGAGTTTTAACTTTTCTAGGCAAAAAGAAAAAACAATAAAAAACAAATAGAAATTGCAGGAACAGAAAGAACTGCTGGAACATTTTGAATACTTTTAGTCATAAAGATTAAAATAACAGCTAGAGACAACCATCATCATCATGCAACAAACAGTAACGACTGAACACCATTAAGTTTGAAATCTTTTATGCCTGTTATATTACCCTGAAAAAGTAGTATTCTAGGAGGCTTTGGAAACTGTTATTTAATGGTTCCTTTACTATTTAAAGCCATGCCTATTAAACAGTACATGATTAAATATATGCACCTTGAACTTTTTAAACCTCGCTATGTAGTTCCTGGACATAAAATTTTAGCAATCAAGCCTGCAAGATACCTACTCACGCTTTCTTTAATCAAATCAAAGAAATTATCAGGCTAGAGAAATGGTTACATAAAATCACATTTTACATACACTAATACATACGTATGATTCTTTAAGGGAATAAATCTATTACCAGTGGATGAATGCAGCAATTCCCACCAGTTGCTAGCAGAACATAAATCAAAGACAGTTAAAGACCTTAAAGAGAGGCTAAATTCTCAGAGAAAGAAGAGCTGGCAATGCGCCTGAATTATGTCTTAACGTGGAAATTCAAATGGAAGAATATATATTGATGCAAGGATTGGCTACAAAGAAATGCCAACCCTCAAAGGCAAGCATTCATACGAAGAAAAAAAAAAAAAAAAGAAGATTGATGTCTGACAAAAATGTTCTCTTGAAAAGAAAAGGTCTTTCTTTCTTCACCTATGAGGTCAAGTATCTGGACAGCAACTATTTATTAATAAAACAAAAAAAGGACGTTAAACACAGAACAAAAGAAAAGAAAGAAATTCATTATAGAATGCTAAATGGTTAGACGTTGTACAGATAGAGGACACCAGAACAGATTATCGCCTGAGATGAAGAGAAAAAGTGTTAAATCAAAACATTATAAAGACCTATTTACCGTAGCTAGCTCGGAGCTAACACTTACCTGTCGGAGGGACAAGCGCTTAAATGCCAAAATGAGATTTCTTGGTGGCCTATAGTGTATACTTAATTTTGTCACATCGTAACTCGGTGATAGGCACTAATTCAGCAACAACATATTCGATATAACAGCACTCTCCCACTACATTCTCTGCAAACAATTTGTCACTGGAGAGAGAGTCTTCTCTAAATATTGAATTCTCCTTCCTCCATTTGAGTTCTTAGTTTTAGTTGCATTCAACCCATTATCCAAATTCGCCATTAAAACAGTTGCAGAAGGTAAAGAATTCGTGTTCATGATTTAAGCTTTATGGTAAGCATTCATCAATGACTTGGAATTCGTGTTCCAAATAATTTAAGCTCTATGGAGATTACCAAGATCACAATAAAACGAGCATTCATCTTTCCCCGAGTTTTCAACCGTCAAAAATTATTAAGCTGCAATGGAGATTTAGAATTATTGTATTTGGATGATCTTGGTAATCTCTACAAGTCAGCAAATTGGAGAAAGAAGTGCTTCGACAATCTTCACAAAGTGGAAGCTGGTGGCTGTTATATTTGCAGGACTTGACATGGCTTGTTCTAGCTCCTAATTTGACCAATCTGTTCATCTGGGGATGTGGAGAATTGGAAGAAATAATTAGCTTCGAAAAATTTGGTGAAAATCACAATAATCCATTTGCAAGACTCAAATTCCTGAGATTAAAGCATTTGAATAAGCTGAAGGGTATTTATTGGAAAGCACTGCCAATACTATTTCCAGAGGAAATCCATGTATCAGAATGTCCGTTGCTCAAGCAGCTTCCACTAAATTCTTGCAGTGCAAGGGCCATAAAGTTTTAACTAATAAAGCAGGTAAAGAGTGGTGGAATAATGTTCAGTGTGAAGATGATGCTACTAAAACTGCTCTTGAAATTCAATCCTGTTTCAGAGATAGTAATGAATCTTGAATGGGAAGATTTGATGATCTTCACTTGTAAAATATTCTTTAGAGATAGTATTCTGTTCCATGTACTGAAGAAAAAACTTGTTCTTCTGCATTCTGCATTATTTTTACTCTCTTCCTAAAAACTTGGGAATTCCTGAACAACTAGGTGTAAATAGAAAGTATTACTACTATAATTTACAAAAACTGGCCTAATTATTTTCTCAGTGTAACTGAATAAAGAACTTGATTAAACATTTGCAAAATGATATATATTGCATAACATAAATCATTTGTTTAAATAAAAAAATTATGATCTAATTATATCTCATTATAACTAAATTTGTAATTTTAGGATATGGAAAATGGAAAACTATTGTATATGAAATAAATTTATAATTACATTACTTTCAATAGTTTGATATGAAATTCAATGCATTTATTTAGAAGCCATAATAAATACTACCAACCAAAAAGTTAATTAGAATACTAATCAAAATATTCAAAAGAAATTAATGAAATATATTGTCACGACCCGATTCCATGGGCCGGACCGGCACTAGGGCCCAGGTAAGCTTAAGGCCCCCGAGACCCGTAGTAAGCCTGAAACACTAAAAATTTATTATCTCAATATAATTTTAAACATTCAGCCCATATTATTATGAAAGATAAACCTCAATATTTTATTATTTCTCGGCCCAAGTTTATCTTCTACAGCATTCTATAGTTCGAGCCCCATTTACAATATAACACATTTTTAATATGGGTTTACAGAATTATTTTGTCTATGTTAATTTACAGCTAAATATATGTAAATTCTACAACTGCGGAGTCACTAACTGTTTGTTATACATAGCTTCTTATACATATAATTACATAGCAAAACAATTATGGCACTGGGAAAACTTCTTAATAATCCTGCGGCGAAGAAAACATAGCTTAACCCGAATTAAAGAGAAACTACTTCCTGAAAAATTTAAGCAAGACATGTGAGTTTTCTAAGGAGTAATAATTATTACACAACACACGCAGTCATACAAATGTGTACACATATTAATCTAGTCATCCGACTAGTTATATGCTCACGCAGCCAGTCACACAAATGGCATATCATCAGCACTCACAATCATAAACATCTTCATATAATCACATCACGTGGAAATTAATCAGTGGCGCCACCTGAAACCCCAACGAGCCGTCCTCACACATGGCTCGCCCTCTCATACATGTGCACCAGGGAGCCGATCCCCCATACGGCCAACTGGTCTAATCCTCACTGACCAGTCCTCTCATTATTTTTCCATTCTCTCGTTTCTTTTCCATACCAACAGGAGGCAACCCGGTGGTCTCCATCCAATCTAGATCATCAAGTGCTCACAACAGGAGGCCACCCTGCGGGCTACAATCAAATCTAGATTATCAGGTGCGCAACAACAAGAAGCCATCCTGTGAATTTCCATATAATTTATATCATCAGGTGCACAAGGGGGCGCCGATCTCCCATTTTCCCGGCCGACGGTCAAATATCAAATCATAATCGGATCCATATCACAGACCGTCCTCACAAACCCATGGTGGTCCACTTCATCCTAATTCCACACAAACAAGGCACAACATATTCACAGCACAGGTAATCAAACAATGCAATCAAATGCAGACATATTGATCAGTTGAGCATCATAATGCAATGCACAATTAGGCATTCATTCTTAATTACAATTAAATAATTAAATAAATAATATTAACAACAACAAAGATAAAATAAATAATAATAATAATAATAATAATAATAATAATAAACAATGATAATCAAAATGAATAAATAATTGAATAATTAAATAAATAATAATGATAATCATAAAATAATTAGAGCACTATATTTATTATGTATTAAGTTATAGAATTAATCTAAATAAATTTATTAATTATGTTATTACTTAAAACTAGTCTAATTTCTATTGAAATTTCGGCAGCACCTCCCCTAAAAATTGGACTATCTACCTGCTCAAATATCACAATATTATATATATATATCAATCAATACACACAGCCCATCCGTCGGGCAATCAACAATTTAAGTCCCATCCTCCTTTCAGTACAAGTATGTCAACGTCCACTAAATAAATCTACAAATTTTAATAACCTCCAACATGTTCCAATGATATTATTAATTGTCCCCTAACTAATTATCAAATAAATGTACACCTTATAAATAGAACTTGCATCGAAAAGTCAAATTCTAAGCTATCCACTAAAATTCAATGCTAACCTAAATAAAAAAAATATTCAAAGCATATATATCTATTAAGTAACTTGATTCACTCCTAAACATAGGCTTATTAAATTTCCTTTGTCTTGGCATAGAAATATAATTTCTAATTATGGCAAGGTCTACAATCAAACTATTCATTAACATATTAACTTATATACAATGGCACTAGCTTCATCTTAGGTGCTTCTTATAAGAACAACATGTCATAATTTACCCAAATTTACATAATATATTCTACGCAACTCATATCATCCAATTAACGATATCATATATAAAACAAATTACACTAATAATCCTTAATTAACATTCAATTACATATTACTTAATAATATTAACCCTTATTAGTATTAATTTCATAGAAACTAAAACATCCTAATTATTATAAAATTCATCCATATAACTCGTTTTGAATACTAACCAGATTTAATTACTTTGCTAACTAACTAATTAGACCTTTCTAAGATTGTATACGTTAATCAAACATATACGTCAATCCACAGATTTAATATCAATTGAGGTCAGATAGTAAAACTAATTATATATTCATACTCTACACGAAAAATGCAAGGTTCTGCCCCTTGGGAACTCCGGCCACCGGAGCCACCGCTGTCGCCGTCGTCTACAGTGGCCGGAGGTACCTTGGTTCCTGAATCTTGCAATTCTTACGCCAAGACGCAGCAAATTTCATATGGAACTCACTTCTATAGCCAACTACTACAAATTATGTCAATATCTAACAAAATCCCAATTTTTATTCTTAAATCCCTAAGTCCCATTTTGATCAATTCCTGCGATAAATCGCCTAATCTATACGAATGATTTCTAAAGGAGTGAAATGGGAGGACAATCAACTTACCTCATCGGAGATCATCGTCGGAGTTGCTCGGAGGGAAGGACGGAGACGCGACTGTCTCGATCGCGTTGAGGTCCCAGCTTCGCTGTGACTCTTGCACTCACCAGAAACGAAAACGGAGAGAAGGGAAGGAAGGCGGCTGCTGCGGCGAGGAGTCGACGGCGAGGAGGCGCGACGCGGGTCTCTGGTTGTCAAAAAAAACGAGAGGAGATGAAGGGCGAGGGTGAGATCGACGTTGGAGGAAGAAGAAGAAAGGAGAGGAAAAGAAAGAAAGAAAGTGGGTCGGTTTCTAGATCATTCCGGTTCGATTCGAACCGGTTTGGTCTGATTCGATCTTTGGCTCGATTTGCAGATTTTCTAATCCGATTTGATTTATTTTGACTCTTTTAGTTAGGTTCTAGAATAATTAATTTATATAGTAATCACACACATATACATATACATTTTTAATAATTTAATAATTAGCGCTCCATATTTACTCTTAAAAATTTCTAGAGATTCTCCACTCGGCAAATATTTAATAATATGTTTTGGGCTTGAGCCCAACTCCGTAAACTTGGGCTCATATTAGAATTAAACAGTATTTGCAGTCCGGACAGTCGAAAATTCAGATTTTTGATTTAATAATAATTCAAAAGTTTCGAAAATAAAAATTAAGGGTGTTTCAATCACCCCCCCTTAAGACAATTCGTCCTCGAATTGAAATCTAACAGGTGGTAATAAGAACAAAGGAATAGGTGATTCTAAAGTCATAAGAGATACTCCAAATACTAAAAAGTCGGCTCAAGAGCGAATAAGATCGACCGAGTAAAAAGGGAATAAGTAGGGCGTTCTGATTGTACTTCTACCGTCAATCATCCTACTTAGTGCCACCTAGCCGAAACTTATAAAAAACTCAAGTTTATTACCTAAATCTTCAATTACTATCTTCACACTGCTACTGAAATCTTTAGAAAATCTTTCTTTGAATAAAACTTTTACAATAAAACCGGATTTATCAAGAAGATGCATAATATATGTCATATATGTTTCTCAAAATTATTTAATTTCCTTTGAAAATTTAAATTTTCACTAAGTATTCCCTCATGAAAACCCAACATATAGTTCACAAACACAAAACGACTGAAATTTAATTTACTTCTAATATCAAGATTTAATTCGTTTAATTTACATATATTATTACTAAAACTTTTCTTTAATCAAAAATTCAAAAATCCAAGGTTGAAATTATTACTTTAATTCAAAACTTTAAGAAAAATCGTCTGCGACTTCCGTTGTCTATTATATCATAGGGCACTTCGAAATAACTATCTGTTAATCATCGTTAATCGTGATCTATCTAATCACCAACATTTCAATCTAAAACTTATTACTTACCCTTTCATCTAATACACATCAATACTAATGTCTTCTATAAAAATCTCTTAAGTCCTGACCTAATGCTATCTTAACACCCAAATATCACATCCAATCAATCTCATTAGCTTCTTATCGCCTAATGCATATATACTAATAACTTCTCACTTTTCTGTCCATATCATGGACTAGAATTTTCTAAACTATAGTCTTAACATTTAATTAAAAGTCTTAATTAGCCATACGTCTACCTATCACTAACTTGAGTCAACTTTATATTTAACTTACCTATCTCATTTGTCCTTAATCAATCAATATTCTCTTATTCAAGTCGAGTAAGATATTTATAAATTCCTCTGATTTGTCTACCACTTGCTCCTAACATATATTACACTTTGATATATATACCTTTTCTATACCCTTAAACCATTCAAGTCCATTTCTACTGTTATCCCTTCCATTTATTTTGCAACCTAGCTTCTAAACTAAAGTTGTCTCCCCAAACTTTTCCAACGTTTGTGTCCTTAATTCAACTACTAATTGTCTAGTTACTTCTTATTAACATCATCATTTCTCATTACTACCTTTTATCTTGTTCTTCTCTAAGCTTTCTTTTTATGTTCTAACCACGCTCATGATCAACTCACCTTGTTATTTCACCTCGCTGGCCCGTGATATAAATAGACAACTTACGAAAATAACTTTTTACATAATTAATCAATTTTAGATTATTTGTCATAACATAATTTAAATTCAAAATCAAAATGGAACTTTAAATTCAAATAACAAGTAAATAAAATGACATAAAATTTATATATTTTTTTTTTGGATAATTTCTAAAGAAATTCAGTAGCTGAGCTGAATATTTGTTCACATATTCCTAATCACCTTAAAATTACTATTTATGTCCATGAACCTGCCATACCAATGAAAATCCTTTTTTTTTTTTTTCTCTACACTATCCTATTCGCTATAGGAATAGAGCTCACATGAAGAGTAGTGTACTGGGTGATCAGGCCAATCCACTACCATCAGGTATTACTCTATTCCCTAGCCTAAGGGTTGATACCAACTCTAGCCCTTCTAGGTATTGCGATGGATTTATCTTATTGTCTACTGCTTTCACTTCAAACCTTGAATTACATCTTCTATAGTCTATTGATCTACACAATAGGTGTGGGTTTTCCCACCGCATAGGGTCTAGTGCGTCCACCATCCCTAGGGAGGGAAAATCACAAAGTTTCCTTCCTTATGTTGGTTACGGCCGATCCCAACATAAAGAAATTTCCTATACTCCGCAGTTGTGTCTTAAAACCCTAACCTAAGCTCTGATACCAACTTTGTCACGACCCGATTCCATGGGCCGGACCGGCACTAGGGCCCAGGTAAGCTTAAGGCCCCCGAGACCCGTAGTAAGCCTGAAACACTAAAAATTTATTATCTCAATATAATTTTAAACATTCAGCCCATATTATTATGAAAGATAAACCTCAATATTTTATTATTTCTCGGCCCAAGTTTATCTTCTACAGCATTCTATAGTTCGAGCCCCATTTACAATATAACACATTTTTAATATGGGCTTACAGAATTATTTTGTCTATGTTAATTTACAGCTAAATATATGTAAATTCTACAACTGCGGAGTCACTAACTGTTTGTTATACATAGCTTCTTATACATATAATTACATAGCAAAACAATTATGGCACTGGGAAAACTTCTTAATAATCCTGCGGCGAAGAAAACATAGCTTAACCCGAATTAAAGAGAAACTACTTCCTGAAAAATTTAAGCAAGACATGTGAGTTTTCTAAGGAGTAATAATTATTACACAACACACGCAGTCATACAAATGTGTACACATATTAATCTAGTCATCCGACTAGTTATATGCTCACGCAGCCAGTCACACAAATGGCATATCATCAGCACTCACAATCATAAACATCTTCATATAATCACATCACGTGGAAATTAGTCAGTGGCGCCACCTGAAACCCCAACGAGCCGTCCTCACACATGGCTCGCCCTCTCATACATGTGCACCAGGGAGCCGATCCCCCATACGGCCAACTGGTCTAATCCTCACTGACCAGTCCTCTCATTATTTTTCCATTCTCTCGTTTCTTTTCCATACCAACAGGAGGCAACCCGGTGGTCTCCATCCAATCTAGATCATCAAGTGCTCACAACAGGAGGCCACCCTGCGGGCTACAATCAAATCTAGATTATCAGGTGCGCAACAACAAGAAGCCATCCTGTGAATTTCCATATAATTTATATCATCAGGTGCACAAGGGGGCGCCGATCTCCCATTTTCCCGGCCGACGGTCAAATATCAAATCATAATCGGATCCATATCACAGACCGTCCTCACAAACCCATGGTGGTCCACTTCATCCTAATTCCACACAAACAAGGCACAACATATTCACAGCACAGGTAATCAAACAATGCAATCAAATGCAGACATATTGATCAGTTGAGCATCATAATGCAATGCACAATTAGGCATTCATTCTTAATTACAATTAAATAATTAAATAAATAATATTAACAACAACAAAGATAAAATAAATAATAATAATAATAATAATAATAATAATAATAATAATAAACAATGATAATCAAAATGAATAAATAATTGAATAATTAAATAAATAATAATGATAATCATAAAATAATTAGAGCACTATATTTATTATGTATTAAGTTATAGAATTAATCTAAATAAATTTATTAATTATGTTATTACTTAAAACTAGTCTAATTTCTATTGAAATTTCGGCAGCACCTCCCCTAAAAATTGGACTATTTACCTGCTCAAATATCACAATATTATATATATATATCAATCAATACACACAGCCCATCCGTCGGGCAATCAACAATTTAAGTCCCATCCTCCTTTCAGTACAAGTATGTCAACGTCCACTAAATAAATCTACAAATTTTAATAACCTCCAACATGTTCCAATGATATTATTAATTGTCCCCTAACTAATTATCAAATAAATGTACACCTTATAAATAGAACTTGCATCGAAAAGTCAAATTCTAAGCTATCCACTAAAATTCAATGCTAACCTAAATAAAAAAAATATTCAAAGCATATATATCTATTAAGTAACTTGATTCACTCCTAAACATAGGCTTATTAAATTTCCTTTGTCTTGGCATAGAAATATAATTTCTAATTATGGCAAGGTCTACAATCAAACTATTCATTAACATATTAACTTATATACAATGGCACTAGCTTCATCTTAGGTGCTTCTTATAAGAACAACATGTCATAATTTACCCAAATTTACATAATATATTCTACGCAACTCATATCATCCAATTAACGATATCATATATAAAACAAATTACACTAATAATCCTTAATTAACATTCAATTACATATTACTTAATAATATTAACCCTTATTAGTATTAATTTCATAGAAACTAAAACATCCTAATTATTATAAAATTCATCCATATAACTCGTTTTGAATACTAACCAGATTTAATTACTTTGCTAACTAACTAATTAGACCTTTCTAAGATTGTATACGTTAATCAAACATATACGTCAATCCACAGATTTAATATCAATTGAGGTCAGATAGTAAAACTAATTATATATTCATACTCTACACGAAAAATGCAAGGTTCTGCCCCTTGGGAACTCCGGCCACCGGAGCCACCGCTGTCGCCGTCGTCTACAGTGGCCGGAGGTACCTTGGTTCCTGAATCTTGCAATTCTTACGCCAAGACGCAGCAAATTTCATATGGAACTCACTTCTATAGCCAACTACTACAAATTATGTCAATATCTAACAAAATCCCAATTTTTATTCTTAAATCCCTAAGTCCCATTTTGATCAATTCCTGCGATAAATCGCCTAATCTATACGAATGATTTCTAAAGGAGTGAAATGGGAGGACAATCAACTTACCTCATCGGAGATCATCGTCGGAGTTGCTCGGAGGGAAGGACGGAGACGCGACTGTCTCGATCGCGTTGAGGTCCCAGCTTCGCTGTGACTCTTGCACTCACCAGAAACGAAAACGGAGAGAAGGGAAGGAAGGCGGCTGCTGCGGCGAGGAGTCGACGGCGAGGAGGCGCGACGCGGGTCTCTGGTTGTCAAAAAAAACGAGAGGAGATGAAGGGCGAGGGTGAGATCGACGTTGGAGGAAGAAGAAGAAAGGAGAGGAAAAGAAAGAAAGAAAGTGGGTCGGTTTCTAGATCATTCCGGTTCGATTCGAACCGGTTTGGTCTGATTCGATCTTTGGCTCGATTTGCAGATTTTCTAATCCGATTTGATTTATTTTGACTCTTTTAGTTAGGTTCTAGAATAATTAATTTATATAGTAATCACACACATATACATATACATTTTTAATAATTTAATAATTAGCGCTCCATATTTACTCTTAAAAATTTCTAGAGATTCTCCACTCGGCAAATATTTAATAATATGTTTTGGGCTTGAGCCCAACTCCGTAAACTTGGGCTCATATTAGAATTAAACAGTATTTGCAGTCCGGACAGTCGAAAATTCAGATTTTTGATTTAATAATAATTCAAAAGTTTCGAAAATAAAAATTAAGGGTGTTTCATATATATTCTAAAAGAAAATTTAAAAGACATGATATAAATATTACATTTTTATTGGCCCGAATACATCATTTGCTCTTAGGATTTGCGTAAAAAAATAGTGGCTCTCGTTATTTTGAAAAAAATAAAAAATTTTGTAAGTTTTTATTTTCTCAGTAATTAAAAAATTCTGAATGAAACTACTGTGTTATTCATATTTTTTAAAAAATTTTCTTTAGCTAATTAGTAAAGTGTAGGTTTGAATCTGCAGAAAAGGAGGAGGAGGAGAGAGAAAAATAGTATTGATAAAATAAATTTCCAAAGAGAGAAAATGAGATCTGCAGCAAAGGAGGAGGGCAGAGAAAAATGGTATTAATGGAATGAAAAGGGGAGAGAAAGAAGGTAAAGATATAATATTATTTTAATTAATTTAATGATAAAAAATAATATTTAATTAATTAAAGTTGGCATGTGTAAGTAATAAATTTACAATTTTAAATAGCCATACGGTCATTTTAAAAGTAAAGAGGTCTTTTTGACACAAGTTCAAGGAAAATAATGTGTTTAATCCATTTTTATTATTATATGTTTGTATTTTGAAATTAGTGTCATAATAGAAGCATACTAGAGAAAAAAAATACTATATATATTTTTTTTAAATTTACAAAACAAAAATATAAAAATATATTTAATGAAAATGTCGATTCCGACCCGGCTCGACCCAATGCAATCACCGACCATTATAATATTCCTACTTTGCGCGCGATCCAATCTATCAATTCTCAGTTCAGACACTCAAAAACCCTAAAATCTTTCTAATTTCGTTTCAAATTCTCCTAAAAAGGTATCTTATTTATCAAATGATTGCGGTCTCTGTGAAACCATTGTTCACTTTCATCTTCACTTTCTCTCTCGTCCTTGCCGTCGTTTTCCTCTCTCCTTCAACGACGCTGTTTTCTTCAACCATAAGTTCCTCTTCTGATTCATCCACGTAAGTACAAAATATTCACTGCGTTATAGCTTTCTTAAATATTTCTGTGGTTTGTGATCTTTGACTTTTGCAATGCAGGAGGAAATTGGACATATGGAGTGTTAGAAGAATTGTAGAATGGAGGCCTTGCAAATGGTGGCTTCAAGGACACCTTACTGGTACAACATTTTCTCTGTTTTCTGATTACTTGTTTAAAGTTTTTGCAATGCCCCTTTTGTTTGTAGGCTTTTATGTGAATAGAGAATTTGAAAGTTAGAAATGGTGAAGTTTAAATGTGAATTTAAAGTTAGTTGCTTTCTTTGGGAACAATCAATTTTTCAGCTATATTAGCAAGGAAAAGACTAGCACTAAAATGTATTTGATTGATGTAAATGAGTTTTTCTCCCCTAATGCCGGTATGAAGTGGTTGGCTTTAGTTGTTCAGGGTTTGAAGTATTTTGTAAATGGTTGGAAATTATGGGATTATATGCCACCAGTTTGTTCAATTGGGAATAAATTTTGGAGAGATCTAGAATGTTTATGGCTAAGAATAACGTTTGGGTTGGGTGGGCTTCGATTTTTTGTTTTTTTGTTTTTTTTTTTTTAAATTCTGAGTCAAATTTAATTGGTTTTCATTGCAGACAATTTGTATTGGTTTTTTGTTGAAATCCTGCAGCTCTTCCGGCAAAGAGTAATGGATATATTCGTGTGGATTGCTATGGTGGCCTCAATCAAATGAGACGAGATGTGAGTGTCCGGTAGATGTTTTTATCTGTGAGAAATGCTTGGTTCTTACATGCTGCTTGGTGAAATTATTTGTTCATGATGCATGCAGTTCTGTGATGGTGTCGGCATTGCCCGTTTGTTAAATGCAACTCTGGTTTTGCCAAAGTTTGAAGCAGCTGCATATTGGAATGAGTCTAGGTAAATTTTGCTTATTTTTATCCCTTGGTTTCTTCATAATTTAGATTGAATCTACAAAATGGAAATGGTTTTTGCTTCCAGATTTGAAGAAATCCATAAAATATTTCTTTTACTATTACAGAATCTGAAAATCTATGCAGTATCAGACTAGCTTGTTTTACTAATTTCTTGTAAGATAGGTAATTATTCTAAGAAGATTGTAACTTACATCATGGAGTTAAAGGCTAATGGCTTATGGATGCTTTACTATTCTTAATTTTTCTCTTTTTCATTTTTTTCTTCTTTATTTTTTTTGGGTTAAATAACAAAAGATATGATGTATTTCATGATTTTCACCTCAGTGGTTTTGCAGATGTGTTTGATGTTGATTACTTCATTCAACAAGTAAAGGGCTTTGTTAAAGTCGTTAAGGATTTGCCACCAGAGATTGCATCAAAAGAACCATTTCATGTAGACTGTAGCAAACGTAAAGGCCAATTTGATTACATTGAAAGTGTTCTTCCATCCTTACTGGAACATCATTATATTTCAATTACACCAGCAATGAGCCAAAGGAGGGACAGGTAGTGCACTGTAACTTGACTTTTCATGCATCTTTTCACATCCAAAACCACTCTATTACTAGGCCTATTGACAGCTTTTAATGGCCATATAATTTGTAATCAAGTTTTGAAGTGGTATAATTATATTGCATTTTCAGTTATTTGCAAAAGGGTTTTCTCAACATGTGCTAAATTTGGGTCTTGTGCTTACTATTTAAATGCTTAAACTTTGTTACATATTGTAGGTATCCTTCATATGCAAAAGCTGCACTTTGCCAAGCTTGTTATAGTGCATTACGCCTAACAAGATCCTTGGAAAAGAAAGCCTCAGAACTTCTGGAAGCCATACCAAAACCCTTTCTCTCACTTCACCTGCGATTTGAACCGGACATGGTGGCATACAGCCAGTGTGAATATTTGGGCCTTTCTCCTGCCTCCATGGAAGCCATTGAAGCTGCAAGAGATTATAGAAAACCCTGGACTGGAGAATCGGCCCGTATTTGGAGAAAACGAGGCAAATGTCCCCTCACACCTAATGAGACCGCCCTCATACTTCAGGCACTCTCCATTCCTACAAACACAAATATATATCTTGCTGCTGGAGATGGTCTAATGGAAATTGAAGGATTGACATCTATCTACACCAATGTTTTTAATAAGGCAACCCTTCTTAGCAGCGAGGATTTCACAAGCATGCATGGGAATACAAAAGCTGCCTTGGACTATTACGTTTCTATTAATAGTGATTCCTACATGGCTACTTATTTTGGTAACATGGACAAGATGGTTGCTGCTATGCGAGCTTATAAAGGGCTGTATAAGACCCTGTTCTTAAGCCGAAGAGCTTTTGCAGAGTTTACTTTTCAGA
Source organism: Jatropha curcas (assembly GCF_041381405.1). Lineage (NCBI taxonomy): Eukaryota > Viridiplantae > Streptophyta > Magnoliopsida > Malpighiales > Euphorbiaceae > Jatropha > Jatropha curcas. The sequence goes on along the minus strand of NC_143151.1, from coordinate 31,002,111 downwards.
GCTTGAAAGGGAAGGAGTTGATGCAAGCCTTATGGAAAACTCACGAAGAAGATTTTGTCATGGGAAGAGGTTCTGCTTTGCCCGACTGCTTTTGCGAATTCAAATTGTAACGGATGTGTTTAAACTTTCTTTTTCCTGTTTTAATCATGTACTTTTATCATGGCTGTTTTAAAAGTTTGGTGGGCAGCAGGAACTGCGGAAGAAATTGATTGAAATAGGCTGACCTATTTGTGCAACAATGCGCCTTTGGTTATCTTGTAGAAACTAAATTGTGAAGAGAAACTCCAAAATGGCCTAGCACAAGATACTCCTAATTGTTTTTCCACCAGCTAAACCTAAAAAGCAAGTTTAAAAATCAATTTCTGACAGCCTACAAAACTGACAATGACAACTCTTTCAAAATGTGAAGCCAGGGTTTCATCAGAAAGTAAATGCCAAAGTTGGAAACCGGTTTGGGTAAAGGTTAAAGGTACATAACTCATCAACCAATAATTATAATCACAATGATTGATGGTATGTTCATAACTTCTACGTATCAAGACAAGCACATATGACCCAAATCAAAAGGCAGCATATACGTCAATCAAAAACTTCAAGAATCAATTATAGTTACTCTTTCCTAGCCAGGAATGTCTATCCATTTAAGTTTCTTAAAAATTAGTGAATCTGAGGTCAAGAAACCAAAAGTTGTTGTTTTAGTCAAAAATACCACAATTTTTTGTCCAGTTGAAATATATGCTATGATAAATGCTCTTCGTAGTTTGGCAAGGGAGTCAAATTTTCACCACAGCCCCTTTGTGTGTGTGTACATATATATATGGCAATGAAGAAGGCACCATCGCTAGAGGATACTACCTTGTTCCTTCCTCTGGAGATGAGACTATTAGTTGTGGCGATTATGATAGCCCTTGTATGCGGAGAAGTGTGGGGATATTGCCACTGCATCATCTTATGATCCTCCATACCTATTTATTCACATTCTCTTCTATTTCATTTCCCCTTTTGATATTTCGAAGAAGAGAAGAGGATAAAGTTTAATATATGAAAAAAAAAAAATCTGTTTTGAAAGTAACTTCTCTCTGTATTTACAATGATTAAGCCTTTTTCATATTTCACAGCTACCAGATGCAACGGAAACAGGGAAGATCAATTTCCACCTGGAAATCTATTTGTTGCAGTGAGTGAAGGATTGTGGGACAATGGTGCTGCCTGTGGAAGGCGTTATAGACTAAGATGTCTGAGTGGAGCTAATAGGCCTTGCAAGCGTAAAACCAATGATGTAAAGTGGTGGATTTTTGCCCAAGAACACCATGTCCCTCTACCGTTCTCATGTCCAACGATGCATTTTCTGCAATTTCGCGCCGTACTCGCAGAAAAATCAATGTTGAATTTAAACAGTAAAGATCACTCTTACCTCTACTAGTTGACAAAAATGTTCAAACTGATATTATTATTTTGCTATTTACTTACACCACTTCTGTTTCATGCAGGATTTGAAGGAGTATTTCATGTAGCAGTTCAAATTGGCAATATCATGCTCCCAGAATCAGTTTCTTGCTATAATGTAAAACAAATTATATTTAAATCATAGAATTATTATCTAGAATTTTAGCACATGATTACATGCGATTTGAATTGGATGATACGACAATGGCTTTTTATTCTATTTTAATGCTGCGTTAACATGTGAAATGTAGATGTTCTCTTGATTGCATTCAGATAATTGAAACTTAAGCATAGTTTTATTTTTTCAATCAGGAAATGGATTCAGAGGTCAGATGCATAAGAAAACTAGTCAGAATGACATATTCCAATCACATTAACTGAGACATAAAAATCTTGCGCCGTTTACCTGCCAAAATTTATATTCTAAGAAAAGAAAACAGGAGAGACTGTAAAGAAAGTGTTAAACGACACCTCATATATTAGAAATTGTTCATGTTTCAAGTTTCAACTGTCTAGAACAAGTGTACTGGTCACTGCATCGCATTGCTTAAACAATTTACAGGTCAGAAAAATCAAGGTATCAATATTATCTAGTCTGTATACATAACTGATGAACGGGATTTACTTTCTCCTAGTTGCATTAGATCAAAAGATGTAAAAAATGATATTCACACGCACACCTCCAAAAGCAAAGTTGAATGACCTTTCATAACTTGCCAACAGTTGCAAATACGTTACAGCTACACCTGGTCATGGTTCTGTTCTGGTGATGGTTTTATTTGTAAAAGTTCCAGTTTGAAACCAGTGATTCAAGCCAGTTAGCTGGTTTAGGGGAGGGGGTTAAGGCTATTTCCTCCGTAACAGAACCATGGGCCCCATGCTTAGGAACCATGCTGTGGCCTCGACTACTACATGCACCTCGACAGTTTGAAACCGTATGCAACAGAAAAATTGAGTTATAATCAATCAGGTACTGCCAAACTCAATTATATCCCCATAAATTAAATGCATGACTCGAATAAGAACTCAACTGCCAAGGTTTCGTGCTGCATCACGGTGGTGAATGACATCACATCCTCAAGGGCCACATTATCCAACAGACTATTAAATCAGATAGCCAACAGGATGTTAAAGGATATTCTGACAGACCTCATCAAGGAACTGAAGCATTTGAAGGATTACTAGAACAAGGCATTTAGCCCAACCTCTTCATTTAACTGCCAGCTCAGTTCAAAGCACAACCAAAGTCAGGTTTCTCTTCTCTATCTTGATGGGACTTTTTTTGGTTATGGAACTTGAACTTTTCAACCAAGGTCTGCAAAAGAAGTGAGGCGTCAGAAGTTAGTCCTTCGGAGAGGAACTGATCCAGTTTTTCCGAGTACTTGACAGCAATTTGGAGTTGTCTTTCATTAAAATTACAGGGGATGACATTATTCCAGTCCTGCAATCTTCCTTCCAAGCAAAGACCATGTAGCAATGCAATGAAAGAGACAGGATCTGGGGGGAACCCCTTGCTCATCATTTTATCATGCAACTGCAAAGCAGGTTTCACCATTTTATGTTGGCAAAGGCATAAGAGGATAGAATTGTAGGCAGCGATCCTCCAATCCCATCCATCTGAGATCATCATTCCAAAAAATTCCAGAGTTAGATTCGGTTGTGAATTACTTCTTTTGCTAGAAATTGCAATTCCATTATTATTTGTTAACCCATTGACCAGATAATTGAAAGTAGCATCATTAGGAATGCACTTGTTTATCAACATTTGCTCAAAAAAGAAGCAAGCTTTTGTGAGTTTACCCTCCTTACAGAAGTAGCCAATAAGGATAGTGTATGTTACTACATTAGGCTCAAATCCAAAAGATCGCATTTCTTCAAAAACTTTTTCAGCCCGGTTGAGGTCTCCATTGCGACAAAACCCATTAATTAGAGAGGTAAAAGTTACCACATTTGGTTTGCATGTCTTTTTCAGCATCAGTCCAAACATCCTCAGTGCTCCACGCAAGTCATTCTGCTTTACATATCCATCTATGATTGTAGAATAGGTGAACTCATCTGGAGAGTGGACTCCATTAAACATTCTTTTAAAGCATAATAGTGCATCATTCATCATTCCATATTTGCAATAACCCTTAATCATGGCGTTACATTCAACAACACTGGTATCAATACCCCTTTCAATTGTGAGCTGAAAAAGTTTTTTGGCCTCGTCAAGGTTACCATGTCTTATAAATCCATCAACTAAAGTGGCATTGACAAATGCATCAGGTGTTACATTTTGGTCAAGCATCTCCACAAGCAGCTGCTTTGCAGCAGGAAACCTCCCTTTCTTGCAGAGTCCGCTCATCAAAACATTATAAATATTTGCATCAGGCAATATTCCCCTCTCCATCATTTTATCTCGAACCGTCAATGCAACATCAACCTCCCCTGCAACAACAAGCCCATGGACAAGTGCTCCATAAGCAATCAAATCCAGTGTATGTCCTCTTTCTGACATCTCAATAAGCAACTCTGAGGCCCTAACATATTCCCCATTTTTGCTAAAGGCATGTATAAGAGGAGTATAACTAAATTTGTTCGGAAACAACCCCCTCCTTATTGCATGTTCTAGAAGCTCTTCAGCTTCACGAACTTTCCCTTTGCTACATGAACCATTAATCAAAGTATTATACGTTGCCATGTCAGGCTCACAACCACTCTCAATCATCCATCTTACAGCATCTGCTGCTTCAATTTCACAACCATGCTTAAACCTAGCATCGATAATTCCATTAAAAATTTGAAGACTAACAGCTAAACCCCTCTCCTTCATTTCCACCAAAAGCTTATCAACTGCCTCAAACTTACCTTTCTTACAAAACGCATTAATCATAGCCCCATAAGTCTTCACTGTGGGTAAAAAACCCTTCACTTTCAACTCCTTGAAAAGCAAGTTAGCCCTCTCAATATCTCCGTTCTTGCAATAACCATCAATTAGTGTGTTATAAAACACAATATTTGGCACACACCCTTTTCCCCACCTCTTCTCTATCAAATGCCTACCTTCCTCAACCTTCCCTTCTTTACACAAGCCCTTTGTCACAATACAAACGGTATAATTGTCGACATCACCATTTCTATCAACCATTTCATCGTACACTTTACGTGCAATCTCAACCTTTCCATGATGTACCAGCAAATTGAGCAATGAATTGCAAGCAAAAACGTCCGGCACGCAATTATGGACATCAATAACAGTATTATACAATTCAAGGGCCTCTTTAACCAACCCAGAACCTGCATACGCACTTATAACAAAACTCAAAGCTTCACACGTAGGAATCAACTCCTTGGATTTCATTGTCTCCAGCAAATTCTCAATCTCTTTAAACACTCTAAATCTTGCTAAGAGCTTCAAAAGTGAAGAACAAACAAACCCATCTAAGGAATTGCTAAGAGTTGATTGCTTTGAGGCCCATTCGAAGAAATTTAGACCCAATCGCGGGTCATGAATTTGATCAAACACAAAGTGGGCAATCTCTGAAACTCGGGTGTCTGTCTCAGAAAAACGGATTTCGAGTGCTTCTTGCCACAAAGTCTCAGTCTTGATGATTCGAATGGTGTCCTTGACGAGATATTTGAGGTGGGGTGTAGAGGGAATGCAAGACGAAGTGGGTTTTGGGTGGCGAAGGGGTTTGATGCGAGAGAGGAGAGATTTAGACATGAGAAAATGAAGAGAATATCTAATGAGTTTTTCAGGGTTTTATTCTACACAAGAGTATTTGAAGTATTTTTGTCTTTAGAGTTTAGACTGCATATGGATATGGCTGCTCTGCAAAAGCGAAATAGGCGCTAAATTTGAATGCACAGCTCCGATTGCAGGGTCGGATATTTGTTGTTTTTTTTTTTTTTATTTTGTTTATTTCTACTGTGCTGACTGCTGACTTTGAGATGGTTCTGGATTTTGTGTTCAAAAAGAAGAAAAAGAAAAAAGAAAAATTGATAGAGTCAGTCGTGCCACTGCCAGTGTATTGTGTTTGGAAAACCATTGTTGAACATTTCTTAACTGTCAGTTTTGTGGATTTTTTGTTTTTAATCTGTGCCCTATGCTGGTGGTATTTAATGCGTAATAAATGCTTCTTATTGAAAAATACTATTGTAAATAACTAGAGCTCTGCAATTTCAATAATATTTCGATTGAAATGATGCTTCGAGTTTTCTTTTCTGTGCCTCTCTCTTGGGTACATTACGTAGGCCCATTTGGGCCGCTAGGATCCCAGTATATTTCCTCTTTTAGGAGGCATTTGCTAGCTAAAAATCTTTTGGAAAAATAAATTAGGAAAATTAATTTCACAAAATTGTCAGTCACATGCTAACGCCACCTTAAGGCTGTTCAGAATTTCTGTTAACGTATACCAGAAAAGAAAATTATTGTTAATGGATTCTACATGGTTCCCCCAAAATTTAAAACAATGAGTTGGGATCCTGCTAATGCAAAAACAAAACAACATTCTTGCATCATTTAAAATCATACCAGATCGGGGCCGGGGTTGGGGGGATGGGGGTGGGGGAAGGAGAGACAGAGGCTTCTTATAATCTTATCCTGTGACGATAGTATCAATTTAGCATACATTTTACTGGCCAAGCAAAGAATGAATAAACAATTAAACTGAATTCCCCCAATTTGGAGAGAAGGAATGAATGTTCCCAAACCTATATGCATGTGATGATTACAAAAGAACCTGGAGCCTTAAAACCCATGCAACCTTTCACAAGCATAGCCACTTCATCCACGTCCATTCAGACAAGAAGTCACGCTATTCGGGTCAGAATGATGACTATGTGATTCTCGCCGAGAGTGTTATAATCACATTTGAGCTACCAAGCCATAGGGTAGGACTTTCCAATTCAAGACCTTGTTCGGCTGCTAAACAGTGCCAAGGAATTCCCAATTGTTGCTTCTACTCCATTGGCTTGATTCAGAAAGAGCACCTTTTATTTGAAGGCTTGCTTCTTCCATGAGCTTCAACTTTTTCGCATGCCAATGCTGATTTGTGATTTCTCTCTACACAAGTACAACAGACAAAAGGGTCAACCATCCTTTCTATTTGAGAAGACTTATTGCAAAGTTAAGAACATACAAAATGTTGGCTTTTATTTTTGTGTGCAAAAGAGAAAGATCAGTTTATTAAACTATGGCCTCTTATCATTTGGTTTCTTTTCCTAATATACATATCCCTGTTTATTAGCAGAAGTATATGTAGACAGAGTTATTGGATCAAACCCTTTACCATGGGAATTTATGGACTTCTCAACAAGTAGGTCAGAATTTAAAACATTAGATGGTATGGAAGCAAAGCCTTACGTATCAGCATCCACAAAGTGATATACCAACAAAGTATATGTATACCAACAAAGTAGGTCAGAATTGCATTCTAGCCAATGAGATATTAGAATAATATCTAAGGAGTTAACATAATATATCAATTTTCCAATAGCTTTTTATTACAGCTATTAGTACAAACAATTAGAACATAAAATATCTGAACATGCAATTAAACACTAACCTCCACTCATCCCAACACATGCAAGCTTATAGGCTGTAGATGACACTTTCGTTTGTGACATATTACTTTTAAGTATCTTATGCAATTTAAAAACACATGCTAATCACAACAGTAATAAGCGAAATATGATGCTTACCAATTTTAGCATCTAAGCAATATAGGACAGGGTACTGACTTCTTTCTTTTCGCCATTGAGCTCTTCACAAAGAAGCTGGACAAAAATGTTACAACATGCTTGATCTTAGAAATCAACTACCGTTGAAGCAACAGTTACAATATAAAACCCATGCAAAAGTATCATTATAGTGACAAATCTAATACGAGTACAAACAAAACTTGAAAACTGTAAGGCATATCAACTTAGAAGGAGTGATCATTGGCAAAGTACAGGTTGAAGAACAATAAACATAATGCATATGCACGGTCACATATTATGATGTTGCATGCAAACTGGGAAATAGAAAAGAAAAAAGCTTTGCATGAAATCGGCGACTTACAAGAATCACGGCACTGTCCATTAGAAGTTTCATTTCATCATGAACTTTATTGAGTTGGTACAACAAGACAATGGAAGAAAATCTATGTTTCCTTGGTCTGATATTAACCACTAAGATTTGGTTCAGCAAACCACCAAAAATGACAGAAAAGAATAGCTTGTCCTGTTAAGCTGCAGATTATACACCCAAGTCTTTCCATCAACTGAATCAACTGTTAGACAATATGGAATAGAAGGAACTCAATTGACTTGAAGAAAAAGGAGGCACTTTTCTTTTAGCTAACGTCACAATCAACTTAGCCTTACCAAGATGCCCATTTTTCATTAGTCCATTTAGTAGTGCATGTATGGTATCAACATGCAAATACCAACCTTTTCCCATACAGTCTTTGCACATTGTATATGCTAAATCAAACTCCCCACCCTTACACAAATAATGAATCATGGTTTGGTAAATTTTAAAATTGGGTTTGTATACCTCACCCTGTAAAGCAGAGTAAACCCTTTTGGCCATCTCAAGATAACCAGCCAGACAAAATCCTTTGATAACCAAATTATATGTAACCTGATCAGGTGCAATCCCAATTCTCTGCATCAGACGCATCACATCATTAGCTTCCCATGATTGTCTACTGTTAACAAGATACTGAATCCTGACATTAAAAGTTGCAAGGTTGGGTTTACAACCCTTAAGCACCATAAGGTTCCATAAACCATTACCAATCATCCATAGTTTATTCCTATAAGACGCTGAAATAAGTGTTGTATATGTAATCACATCAGCTTCTATCCCAGACTTTTGAAATTGTACCATGACTAGATATGCTTTATCCAAATAACCCATCTCACAAAGAGCCTTAATAATAATGTTAATTGAAAAAATATCCATCGTAATATCAAACTTTTCAGGAGCCTCACAAAGAAAATCCTGAATGGCTACCATATTGCGAGTTCCTGTCAAAACCTTAAGCGCAGCATTAAAAGATTTAACGGTCCTTTTACACCCATATAAATGCATATCATAAAAAGTATTTAAAGCATGCTTAACCATTCCTGCCTTAGCATACAACATTATAATCCTTACAATGAACCCCTCACGCCTACCTTGCGGAAGAGTCTTTTGGTGCTCGAGCAAATTCTCAATGTAATGAAACCGGCGAGCACCAGCTAAACGAGAGACAGTATCTTCAAATGCAAACCGGTTTTCTATAACAAGCCTATTCTGAGCATTAGCCTTGAAAAGGTTAAATAGCTTTTCAGGGTCTCGCTCTGCTTTTAGCTTGATAAGCGCAGGTTCCTCCAAAGGTCTATTATTCAACGAATAATTAGATACAACTGCAGGACTATCAGTTGATGCAATGGCAGCAGCAGAATGGCAGAATCTGCGAGTAAGTCGCAGAGAGAGCATGTTCTGGATTGTTTCTCAAACTGAAACATCACCATACAGAAACCTCAATGTCTTATGCACTAATCTCAAAAGATCTTCAATACCCATTTGTCCATATAAAAACCCATAAACATCAATACTTCAAAATAAAGTATCCCACAAGGATTTTCGTCGAACAGAGACATACCCGTGTACAAAAACCATTATTCTAACAACTTCCAATTAATCCAAAAAATAATGAAGCTTTTCAAAAGGACAATTCTTTGAGAACTTTTATCAAACACAAAGCGAACCCACTCCAAATAACTTTATTTAAGTCACTAACTTGAAGAAACACTCGATACAAAATAATTCATCCAAGTTACTAGCTTGAAGACACCCTCGATAAAAATTTAAGAAAGAGAAAAACCCAATGTAATAAACGCCCAAACAATCTTAGATCAATAAACGAATCAGATCATAATTGGAAACACAGAGAGAAAATACAAGTCTTCCCGTTTAATCTGATATATGTACGATTGCAGCGATATTAATAGAAACTGAAAGAAAAGGAGATTAACAAGAGAGAATAAAAAACAGAGTGGATCTACGAAGAGGAGTGGTTTTGTTATTGTGGTTTGGCTCTCCTTGGCTTAGGAGGTTTTGGGGTTTAGGTTTAGTACTTCTTTTAGCTTTGCTTTGTCAACCGCTACTTGGTGAGGCTCACGGTAAGCTAACATGGACTGCCATGTTGGTTGAAGATGATTGGTTGGATTAGTGGATCTGTTTCGAGCTTCGTGTCTTGAACTTAACCCTAAAGTCCATTTTTCGAACACTAAATAAAAAAATAAAAAAAATTAAATTGGTCTAATTTGTAAGGAAAAATATCGTCAGATGACCATGGTTCGGTTTCAAAATAAAACCGAATCGGTCAAAATCAGCAATTAATCATGGTGCGGTTCTAGTTTTAAAACTGTAATCGGAACCATGAACTTAAAATTCAGTCTCGGTTCTTAATTTTTGAAAAATCGAAACCGACGAATTTTATTTAAAATTGGCGATTCCAATTTTAAACCGTGAAAAACATATTCTTAAAAAATCTGCAAACTTGTTTTTTCGTTTTATTATAATTTTTTAAAGTAATTTTTAAGAATTTTTATTAAATTGATTAAGTTTTTTTTTCAATAGCAATATTTATTATTATTATTATTATTATTATTATTTGTTTAAGCTCTAAGTTATAAAAAAATATTTTAAAAATTAAAATATATTATTTAATTTTGATTTAAAATTAAAAAAATTCAAAACCAACGGTTCTAAAACCGTCTAAACAACTATTTAAAAGCAATTTGGTTATGATTTTACCTTTTTTATAATCAAAATTGGTGGTTCTAGAACTATAGTAATGTCTTTACATAAAACATTAATTATCTTTTGCACTCAAATTCATATTGATTTTAATAAGATTTAAATTTAAAATTTTCCAAAAACAAATTTTCAACTTTTAAGATTTCATAGTTTAAGTTATAAATTTATCCTGATATCATCGGAAGGTTAATATATATTAATTATTATCAACTAGATGAAAATATTTTTAATAAAAATCTCAAATTTAAAACCTTTTACGTTTCAATGTTAATCAATTTTATAATTAAAAATAGTCAAATGCAATACATCTTACTCTCCACACAATCACAATTAATCAAGTCACAGTTCTTGACAAAATTAAATTTTATTTAAAGTTCCTTTTTATTATATTAGATATTTAATTATTAAATCTACAATATTTTATACATGAATTGATGCGGAGAAATAAATAAACTGACCAAAAAAATATTAATATAGTTAGTATTTTTATATCTAAATTTATTTAGATTATTACAATTAAATTTATTTTTTGATTTCCATCATACTTCTAATATATTTTTCATTCTAATCAATAAAAGATCAACATTTTTTTTTTTTTTTTTGGAAAATGGAAACATAGCTATTTATTCTGTGGAATAGTTCTGGTCTTCTGATTTCAAGAATACACAGTTGATTATTTAATTTGATTCAAGAAATGCAACATTTGGAATCTTCAAAAAGACAAACAGCCTTGGTGGTGGTAGGAGAGGTTTAATAATCTTGATTTTATGCTATCTCAGCTAAACAGTCAGAGAGGGATCCTTCAGATCCTCATATTTCTGAATATCATTCACCATTACAATCCCTTTTTCTTTTTAAAAATATTTATTATCCAAAACAAATCTGCTTTTCCTCCCTCTCCATGGGATAAGTTAACCGAAAAGCAACTACAAATATCAGACAATCAAGTTTCTACTGTTAGTCAAGCATAACAATCTATCATGGCTTAATTTATCCAGTTAACTTCCCTCTTCTTCTTCTTTCCATCTTTAAGACTAAACTTTTACTCTAGGAAAAAACTAGCAACATGTCATACAAGAATCGTTTACTTGGATTTTTTTTCCCCCCAAGCCTTCAAATTGCTATCATATCCTTCAGTCCTTTGAAGTTATGACAAGCAATCCCAGTGCGCCGATAAGGATGTACTGCAAGCAAAAAACAGGGGCTATGAGTCAACAGAATCGGAGTTTTCTTGCAGTCAAGTGAACCAGAGACAATGAGAATGCAATTGAAAGTAAAAACCTTGGCAATGAAAAGAAATATCAAGAATACAAAACTAAATGGCTGTAATTGACAACGAAAAGGATGTTTAAAAATATTGTTGAAGCGTATCGAGAGGAGTCATCTCGTTAAACAAGAAAAGTAGCAGCAGAAGTAGATGCAAAAGCATGAGCATTCAAACATTAATTTTCTTCCATTTTAAAAATGATTCATAGAGAAAACAAACCTTGATTATAGGCTTCTCAGTCATGATAATTGTCACCCAACCAACATAAGGTAAAAACCTGAAAATAGAAAATGTCAGCAACATGAGGAGTCTATCTGACATCCGTGCTATTATAGTCTGCCACAAGCATCCAAAATGGAAGGCTTGCTAGAATGCAGTCAAATACAAATCCCACTGCAAATGGGAAGAAGAAAAAAAAGACTAGATGAAGCATTTACCCAACAGCTCTGCCCATGATATGGTGCCGCTGCAGCCAGAGCTGACCTTGGGCATACAAAAGCCTGTCATCCCCATAATTATTATCTCCTGAAGAAACCAGATTATGGGAGTATTTTAGCATGATTATTAAAACAACATATCTAAAAACAGCAAGAAGTTTGAAGACATAGGAAGACGTAAGAAGCAACAATGTCAATTTTAATAATTAATCCTTTGATCAAGAAGCTGGCACCTTTCGTGAGGACATCAACTTCCCCAGTATCTTGCCTTTCATGGACCTGCATGACAATTAATCATCAAGAATCATCAGACAAGAGGTGAAAATTTTCATTTCTGCACTTATTTGCAATCACAGAAATTTAATTCAAAAGCTGGTGCAGACCAAAGAGAAAGAGAGATTGGAATTAAACTTCAGTGCAAATGAGTCATTCTTTGGCACAGGTATGGAATCAAAATGAATGTGTAGTATGGGGAACCAAATCTTTACCTTAATTACACGATGGACAATTGGAATTTCACGGCCCTGATCATTAAAAGAGTAGCATCCTTTAGTATCCATATGGTGATGGAAAAAGGTAGAATTATAACATAAATATTCAAAGGGCGGAAAATAGACTAGCATATCAAGAAACACAAAAGCACATCAACACGGACCAACTTATATCCAAAAAACGTAAACATATAATATTATCAACTGGATATCCAATGACAATGACATCAGACTGAGACTAATATAAATTATGTGCCAAATTACTGTTTGTATTTTCCATTCATTTGCCTTTTAATATTAACTTCTGGCAATAAAAATTATATGGTGATCCGTATGAATGACAAAATGTGCAAGTCAAAACACACAAGTTTACCCTGGGCACTTAATTAACTTAAGTACAGCAAAACCTATCACCACATAAACTCAACCTGCTCCTTCATATAACAATTGAGTTTCTATCCATATTGAGAATTATGGCTTTTCTGTCCTATCACTCCACCTCAAAAATTAGTTTTATTCTATATACAATTTATTACAATTGATCTATGGTAAAAAGAGTTTGCTAAACTAAATCATTTAATATAAAGGTAAATTAAGTAGCAAGTCAAGAATCTGATTTGTGCGGCAGTGTAAGTCATATCTTTAGATGGTATTAATAATCAGTATGTTACCGAAAAAGAGAAAAAGCATTCCTCTGTCATGAAAAAACAAAGCAAATATTCCAATCATAGGTAAACCAGACATTTTTCTGTGGACTGAAAACCCAAAACACTTCTGCCACTACAAGTATATGAAAATTGTTATTGGTAATTGTTTAGATTTCAGTATTAAACAACCAAGTATTTTCTTCAATATGTAGCACAATGACGGATACTCATAAAACAAAAGTCTTGTTCGAAGGCATTGAAAAAAAAAAAAGGAAAACAGAGCCACAAGCTCATGAAGAAACAGAAAGCATATTGAAAATGCAATCAAGGACTGCAAAACAGTGCATACAATAAAAGGAGACTTACATCAACATTAAAAACAACAATCTCCCCAGCACGAATAGGATCTTTACTCATGTGCAAAAACAAAATGTCCCCCTGCAAATGAAGTGAAAAATTAGCCAAGTACCGTAAATCAATCAGTACAAGGAACTGAATTGTGAATATCAAATATCACTTTATATTACAGTATCATCATCATTAAGCATAAGAAGAATAAATTAAAGCCACCAAACACTAACAGTAACACCTCTTGCAACAAATATTAAAGACGACAAAACACTTCTTGTAGTCTTACAAATTAATCAAATAAGCTCTAAACATCTAATAACTATTTCTGAATATTCATGAAGAGCAATGCTCCGATCTTTAAAATTACGAATGTGATTATGAATGGGAGGTTAAATTTTGCTCTTAACTAAGAAACCCCTTCACAAAAAAGCTCCATCGTTTGCAAAGTGGCCTCCCATAAAAATTGATTCATTATGATAAGAAACTTCCAAAGCCTCAAGAGTGTAAGATCACTTGGCAAAGAACACATTAAAGGCTGTAAAGATAAGTAAGTTCAATCTTCATTCTGCATGTGGAAAATAATCTGATAAAATGAGGAACCAGTTGGTTTGACTTACTCTCTTGAAGCCAGGTTCCATGCTTCCAGATAGAACAACAACCACAGGAGACTCACTACCAGTGATGCACATCAATGCCTTCCATATTATTAGTGCAGATGTAACAATCATTCCTGAAAACAAAGGCAGATGTTCAAGAGGCCTGATACTCTATTAGATGGAACACAACCAGAAATTACAACATTCATCAGAAGTGCAATTTTCTCTTTCGATGCAAAGCATTTGTATGTTATCTGATTAAAAGATGTTTGCAATTTAATATAGTAAGTTATCAAGACTGTTGAGAGGAGCAAATCAACTTAAGCGATATGCATACTGGACCTGATCTAACCACAAAATATAATAGTAATACTTTGTTTCTCCTAAAAAATAATCATCTAAGAATCATAACCAAACAACCAAACGCCATTAGATAACATAAAATAACCAGCTGCTATACTTTTGGTAAGTAATTTGTAAATCAACAATGAAACCACCCATACAAACCAATAAGTACTTAAAACAACAGTTTTAACAATAATACTTAATTTAAGTATAAATCTCCATTTACCAAAAGCTGCACAGAATTATGCGATTTTTATGCATTCATAGTACTAACAGGTTAGTATTACTTCTTATGAACCATGTTTGATTTGAACTACAACCAAATAAAGCAAAAGCTCATAGTTGACCGTCAATACTTAAAGCCCGTTCTTCATAAAGAAATATAAGGACAACAAATTCAAAAAATTATGATATAATTATGGAATTTCGCACCTATCAAGCAATACATGTGTTTTTCTATAATAACACTGAAATGCCAATTCAACATAAAGCGTATCAAACGCATTGAGTTCATCAGAGTTAAAATTTTCACTCTACAAAGCCCCATTTTTAACCTGACCCAACACCTTAATCTTCACCCATAACGTAAAATTCCTCACTCTCTGTATCAATTACAGCGCTTTCAAGCAAATAAAAAAGAATCATGCAATCAATTCAGACAAACCAAAAAAATGGCAGTAAAGTTTAAAAATTTAAACTCTTCTGAAACCCAATGACTTAAAAAAAAAACCCGAAAGTTCGAGGAATTGCATATATATTACAAAAACCCATCAACATAAAAGTAGAGAAAAACCTAGACTGACGGCCTGGGTGAGGAGTTGGCGGATCTGGATGGATTTGATGGAATCGACGTTATCTCCGATCCAACCCATTTTCCTTTTTTTTTTTTGGTTTTTTCCTTTCTTTTGCTTTCTCTCGTGCTCGAGAACTGAGACCTCCTTATATATATTTCTTTGTTTCTTTTTGGGTTTGTCTTGATGAGCTTCTGCCTTGACAAACCCCCACTCTGTGTCCCCGGTCTCGTCCAACGAAGTCGCATAATCTATGCTGTCCCGTTTCTAAATATATAGTCTTTTTCCATTTTAGTTCATTAGTTAAATTAATAAAATAAAATAATTTAAATTTTACTAATTAAATTTCAATTAATTTTAAATTCACAATTTCATTGTCCTCAAATAATTGTTAAATTTTTAATAAAATATTCTACAATCACTAATTATGGAAAGAAAAAAAAAATTGAATATAAATAAAAAAATGTTAGCCACATTTACCAATTGAAATTGTTTTTCATCATATCTTTTTAAAAAGTTATATTTTAGGATTATAAAAAATGGTTATTCTTATTTCAACATAATTCAGGACAAATTATTGAAATTTTAGCTAAATAACTCATAAAGAAAAAAATCTATTATTATGTAATCGCAATGCATTTTCATTTAGTAAAAATGTAATATTGCAAATTAGTAATTTAAGTGTCATATTTTGATTTTTTTTAACTTTATTTAATAACATATTTTAAGGTTCGAGTTTTTTTAATTTCATAAAAAATTTCAGAAAAAAGAGAAGTACGTTTATAATTTAATTGTGTTACTTGCAAATTGCAATGATATTAGAATTTGTTAATTTTTAATAAATAAAATATTAAATTTATTTTTTAATGCAGTGAAAGACAAATTGAGACAGATAATTCGTTTATAATTTAGCATGAAATATCAACAAATTCAGTTGTTACTCAAGCTCACCCTCAAAATTAATATACACAATATTCAAGAAATAACTACATTAAATTTCCTAAATAAGCTACATTTTTTTTTTTCAGGTTATTAGTGGTCTCTCAAATCCCACGTGATAGACCAAACGAGTAGAGCCACACAACGGAGGGGCGTTCACGATTTTTACTATTTTGACCCAAAATTTAATTAGATTTACATATGAACCCATTCTAATTGCGAATGTCCATTTACCGCCTAGTTGGCCAACCGGGGCTTGTCGTAATTTCTTTCGCCTTAAATCTCCTCTTTCTGTTGTATTTTATCAATCAATGCTTCAACGCGAAACAGAATAGCGACGACTACTGCTACTCCTCTTCAATGGCGGTAGTTACTCCAGGCGGGTGCGCCCGAATAAGCATAGCACCAACAGCTCACGTTAGACGCAAAATGGCTGTATTTGCCACTCTACCACCTCCGCCTGTAAGAAGTGAAACGACGGTGGATTGGGTAAAAGCAAGTAATAGCTTCTTCGAGAGAGATTCCAGACCCATCATGTTGTTCGATGGTAAAGAAAAACAGTCAAAGGACCCATTTTCCCTCCTTATTAATATTTGTACTCTAATGGGTTTTACTTAAGTTTTTGTTTTCTTAACAGGTGTGTGCAATCTTTGCAATGGAGGTGTAAGGTTTGTGCGTGAGAATGATAGTAAAAGGTACAGGTTTTAATTTCTTTTCTTATTTCAAGATTAAATCTTTTTGCACAATTCGTGTTTGCAAGTGACTTCAGATCAATTAACTTTATTTGACAAACTTAAAAATGATTGCTATTTGCTTAGAGATGTAAATGGGATTTCCCTTACAAATTAGGATATGAGATAATTTATGATGTTTTTGTAGTTTTAATTTTCTTTTCCCTACTAAAAGGCTATTTTTCTTGATTTGTCTTACTATTGGGCAGGAGAATCAGGTATGAAGCTCTCCAGAGCGAGGCAGGCAAAAAGCTGCTCAGAAGATCAGGAAGAGCTCCTGATGATATTTCAAGTGTTGTACTTGTTGAAAAGGAAAGGTATGAAGTAAGAACATATAAAGTCTAATGTTTTCTTGAGACCAAAATTTAAAGAATGTGTTGAAGTTGAATATTGAGCGAATTGCTGGCTGTAATGGTAAATGTCTTGTGAACTTACAGCTATAAAGGTTTGATGTCTCAAATCTTGGGAAGAATTTATATTTTACTCTTGGAATATGACCATGACTGGTTAATGATCCTTTTCTTAAAGCATATGCTTTGAATTTATATTCATTTTCAATTTCTTCATCAACTCAATGGTATGTGGATAACATGGACAGGATATAGGAGAGATGTTCCTGAGATAAAAAATATGTAAACTAAAATCACATTTGACTTAAATTCTCATAATTGAATCTCTGTTTGCCTTTTTTGATTGAATGATGCAAATTCATTGATGAAGAGTTCATGACGTTATACTATAATTCAGGCATGTTAAAAATGGATTCAATTATGAAAAACTGACCCCGTTGTGAATTTCAGATCTTACATCAAATCAGAAGCTGTATTGAAGATAATGGAATACATTGACTTGCCTTTTCCCCAGCTAGCATTTTTCTTACAATTTGTACCTCTGTAAGTAACCCCTTTCTTTTCTGCTCCTTGGCATGATATTGTTAGTCGCCTTAGTTCGGCAACCAATTGAAGTAGCTTATGACAACCAAAATTTCATCCAATTGCTATTTACTTTATCTATATTGAATTGCTACAGGTTCATAAGGGATTTTGCGTATGACAATGTTGCAAATAATCGTTATACAATTTTTGGTCGCTCGGAATCATGTGAGGTGTACTATGATTGAAACTCAAAAACTCAGTAATCGCTCTTCCTATGTGTATCTATACTGCATAGTCTCAGAGTCCACAAACGAAAGATCTTGCTTTTGTCAGCTGTTCCCTGTTTAAAATGACTAGAGTTGTGACATTATGTATATCTTTTTAGATTTATCAATTCATATATATTTGTATATATTTTTATTGTTCCTAATTTTGCTGCTAGACAGAGAAAACTCGAAAACTTTGTCCATTGTATGTGTTCTAATGCTAGATGGTTACAGAAACCTACTCTTGGTATTTCTTTCTTCTGTTCTTGATGGCAATCAAAGATTGTAACTTTAAGAATATTGTGTGTTTTCTTCTTTAATCAATTATAAAAATTAACATTAGCAATTCAGAGAGTGAGATCTCCAATAAATAGGCCCTAAAGATAAAATTCTATTGATCTTGCCTGTACTGTCAACTCTCCCTATATTTGTTACACATGAACTTTTGTTTGTCTATTCTTTTATAAACTCTCTTATATTCTTTCTATTATTCTAAATTCATTGCAGAAACAAAAGTTCTATTCATCATATGCCAATTTAATAAAAAAAATCCAGGAGATTTGATTACAGATCAAAATTTATTATAATTAAAGCAATGGGTAATTACTTTATTTCCAAAAGTGGATAATTCGAATGATCTTGCAACCTTTGGTAATTCTGATCTTACAATGATAAGTTTGCATGTGGTAACATACACATTGGTATTTCTTGTTTCACATTTTATCATGGATGCAACTGCTTTAGCTTCCTTTTTAAAAGCTTGTTCTGCTCTGGCAACCAGGTCTACTGCTAGTAAAGATGCCATGTAAAACATCCCTTAATTTTGATGCTACATATACTTCTTCCGCAGTATGATCAATCCCTGAGCGATGAATTTTATCAAACACCTTCTCCGCACCGGGGAACAAGATAGAAGCAGCATATTTATGTCTTGGCAAATGCATAATGGTTGTCCTTAATTAAAACAAGATCAGGCATTGAAAGGCAAATTGCATTTGTCTTTGGAAGAAGAAGAGATGGTTACATTGGAGAAAGATATGGAGCTTCTTGCTCATTGATGACTGAACAAGATAGTTACACCAATATATGTACTTCCTTATACTGTCTAATATGCATAATTATTTAACTACACCATTAACTTACATGTCAGTAGCTAGTAAGTAGGATATATAAATATACAAAGTATGCTTTTGTTGGTGTTGAACTGCTTGAAGAACTACATATAGCCTAATTAATTCAAGCTTTCAGGAGGAAATTTGAATCTACGGCCATTGTAAAACATATCTAAACCCCATAAATACCTGCAAATTTGAGAAATAATTACTCAAGTTCATAATTCCAATACATTATATCTTCAAAAGCAAATAATTAATTACCAGAAAATTAGTGCCACGGATGCTATAATGAATAATAGATACTGATAGCATTTGTGCTTAGGTTTCTTTTTGATCATATCATATCCTGCAGGTATATATCTGCGGCTTACATATCCGTATTGTGGACGCATTAGAAGAATGAATCCAAGAAGAAATCCTGAAAGAAATCCTCCAATATGAGCTGAATTATCTACGTGAGGAATGAGACCGAATGATAGATTCAACCCAATGATTAGCAGGAGGGAGGTAACTGCTTTACACTGAATTCACCGTGTTAGATTATACATACATATACATGATATTTTTCTGAAAAGCAGTTTCTGAGTGATTGTCACAGTGTTACCTTATTAACATAGGTTGTCCAATTCAAGAAAAGCTCAGAAAGCATGGATCCCAGAAGTCCGAAAAGTGCACCGGAAGCACCGACGGAGATATTTGGCTCCGGACTTAGAGCAGACATCAAGCTTCCACCGAAACCAGACATCACATACAACAGTCCTATCCTCACTGTCAATGTAATTTTGAGTATTAAAAATATTGATTTAAAAAATAAAAGCTAGCTAATTAGGAGTTAGCTAAGATTGGTAATTAAATTTTTTACAGAATCCAAATTCTTGCTCAAGTGGGATTCCGATAAATAGAAGGCTAATCATGTTTGTTAATAGATGGAGAACTCCAGCATGTAGCCATATGCAAGAAAAGAATCTCCATGCTTCTCCATTCCTTTCTACTCTTAGTGGATCAAGTGCTCCTAACAGTTCCAACCTGCGGATAATAAATGAATTAAAATAAAAAAAATAATTGTTCTTTCAAGAATTATAAAATATAATTAACAAACCATATAAACCAACAAATTTAAATTTAAAATTATGGTAATTCAAAGAATTGAAGTGGAAGATTTAAAAGAAAAAAATACCAAGAATCATCAAAATGGAGGTTAAAAAGATTAAAAATAAATTTTGAAAAAAAAAAAAAAAGATTAATCTTGAAGGGCAAAAAATATAGAAAGTGGTGATCAGAAATCCTTACGTGATAACTGAAGGCCCAAGAACAGCATTTTCTTTAAACGGTTGGAAAGAATACCTCCCCAAATATTCATAAAAAAGGCATTTATCTGTACCGGTATATGTAGGGCAATCATTGTCATACATTGTATAGATGAACATGGTTACATTAGCTGCGAATATGAGCGGCACAAGCCATGGGGTCCACTGCTCTTGTTTCTGTGGGGGCAATGGTGGCCGTGGCGGTGGGTTTTTGACATAGGCCCGCTTCTCGATGTCTGGAGATGGCGGCCTCTTGCCCATCGCTGCGGACAAGGGGAGAGAGAGAAAGCAAAAAGAAAAAAACCGAAAAAGGAAGAAATTCGAGATATGGTTATGTTTTGGATGGTAAAGAATTGCTAGCCTGTGGTAGTTAAGTTAGTTACTCCCGCTAATTGAAATCCTTCCCAATTAGTCCGTCTTTAGATTCGCAGGTTGATTGATTAATTTTTTTTTAATTGGTATTATTATTTTATTTTATTATAGAGATTAAATCAAAAACATAAGTTTTATTATTACTCAAGCTTGACTTGATTTTTTTAAAATTATACATAAGGTTTATACTTTTTCATTAATTAATATAACATGCGCAAAATATAACACGTCTTTTATTACTATTAGTCTTTTTCATGACGTGCGTTGCACGTTGACAATACTCGTTATATTTTTCATTTTTATACTCTTTTAATTTTTATCTATATAATATTAAAAATAAGTTTTTGTTTAGTTTGAAATAAATACAATTGGTTAATTTGTATTGGACTTTGTTGTATAAGCTACTTGCAATGTTATTTCTTACGTATTTGATTTTATTTTTACATAATGAAGTGGTCTCAAAATAAAGTTCAATCCAATATCTATATCTTATCATTCAGTCTCTAATTTATAAACGCAGATTCTTAAAATCTTGATAGGTATTTAAAAAAAAAAAAATCAAGTTATCCCTCAATCTCCAGCCATTGCGCTCAATCCCAAATTAATATCTGTATACAACTATAATGAAAAGGAATAATAAATTATTTTTTACTGATAGGTAAAAGAAAAAAACATGAGAAGATAATCTGAAATTAATAATGGTAATCATTTTAGTTATAGTGATAGTATTTATTTACCCAGTACATTAGAGAAAGGAATATATGAACATACACACAAACAAACTCTTAAAATCTAAAAAATGACCCAAAATAAAAATGTATAGTTCTAGTTTTTTTTATTTTCATAAATACCATTTTCTTTTATGTCAAACATATTTAGGATATAAAAGAAAAATATCAAGAAAATTAAAAATACTTAATTAGGAAGTCATTTATTTATTGCAAGGGAGATATATATTTCTTACTAAATTAAAGTGACAGTGGTTTCAAATTAATTCAATAATGAAAAAAATAAAAAAAAAAAACAAATTTTTATTAAGAATAAAACTTTTTTAAGTACTCAACATATGACAAGAAATAAATATATTAAAAAATCGCCAATTTCAATTTCAAAAATAACCCTGAAAATGTTATAATTTAATTAAATTTGATTTTGATGGGAAAAAAAAATAAAGCCAAGTTAATAAATGAAAATTACAAAGTAAATCATGCTACAATCCAATATTGGTTGATTAATGAGTTTATTCAAGTATTTTGTTTTTCTATTATTCTAAGTTGCAAATTAAGTTAATTAAGTAACAAAAAAAATTATATAAAAGAAACATCATGTCCTCACCAATTAAACCCACAATTTTTTATACAACCATACAAAAGAAGAATATACTTTTTCTTTTTTATTATCTATATTTATTTATTTAAAAAATAAATTTTAGAAATTATATCAAATCAAATAATAAAATGTAATTTTTAATTTTTTTTTAACCACATGTATCCCAAGCCCACTGAGTTAGTACTAAATCCCGAGCCCACTGAGCTAGAATTAAATCCTGCTTGCACCGGGTCGGCCCAAAAAGGGATAAAATGCTCTCGTGGAATATTTGCTTCATCCATAAGGATCAAACCGTCAACCTCTCCTAAAAGAGAAGTGACAAACCACTCATCCAAACACTCGTTAGTATAAAATGTAATTTTCGAATTTACTACAATCAAGACTATTTTAAGATATTCTAAATTTTATTGAGGATGATATTGGGAATCTCATTATTCCCCCTATTCCCACATTTATATATAGTACTAGTTTTCTTTATAACATACATTACACGTTGACTATACTCGTTATATGTTCATTCTTTATGCTCATTTAATTTTTTATTTATATAATATTAAAGTATAAATTCTTATTTAGAATGAATAGTTAAATTTTATTACGCTATATCTATACAATAAATATTTTTTTGGTTTATGTCAACGTGCTGATTCACACAATTTTTATTATACGTTAGTTGATTTTAATTTTTTTTAAGGAAAAACCAATTGATTGATAAAAATCATCATATAGCTTCTATTATACGTTTTATAATTAATTTACATGTTTTGCTAATAACTTTCATTGTAATCTCTTGTAGTAAATATACATATACACATTAATTGTAGAATAAGAAAATATTCTAATAAATCAAATTAAATATTTATAAATAAAAATTATTTTTATTTTTATTTTTTTAGCTAATCAAGATCATAAAAGCATTTTAAAAAATTATTAATAAAATTATATTCTTTAATAGAAATAGGATTTGAATTATATAAGATATTAATACAACTTATTTTTTATTTACTTGACATGGCTGAATATTGTCCGCTTTGGGCCCTTCCGTACGAGGTCACCCTCACGGTTTTGTTCTTGGGGGAAATGGGAAACTTCCCAGGAGGTCACCCATCCTAGAATTTCCATTAAGCGAGCACGCTTAACCCTGGAGTTCTTCCAACTCTCCAGCCATTTCACCACCAAAACGCGTCCAACCATTCAAGGCATCACCCCTCTTTTGTACTGTCTGAACACCCTGTGCGTAGCCGATGTGAGATTCGCCTAAGGTGTAGTGCCCCAAACCTGGGATGTCACATACACCCCCCCTTAGGGACTCAGCGTCCTCGCTGAGGTTTGCCCCACCATCGGCCAGAGGGACAAGGCTCTGGCTCTGATACCAATTGTCAGGGTCCTTGACATGGCTGAATATTGTCCGTTTTGGGCCCTTCCGTACGAGGTCACCCTCACGGTTTTGTTCTTGGGGGAAATGGGAAACTTCCCAGGAGGTCACCCATCCTAGGATTTCCATTAAGCGAGCACGCTTAACCCTGGAGTTCTTCCAACTCTCCAGCCATTTCACCACCAAAACGCGTCCAACCATTCAAGGCATCACCCCTCTTTTGTACTGTCTGAACACCCTGTGCGTAGCCGATGTGGGATTCGCCTAAGGTGTAGTGCCCCAAACCTGGGATGTCACAAAAACAATATTTTCTTTCTTTTTTTTTTATCTATATTTCTTAAAAGAATTAAATATTTAATAAATAAAATATAAAAAAATTTCAAATATCTCATTATCATATATATTCATTAAAAATTAAATTTAATAAAAATAAAAATAAAAATAAAAATTTTGAAATGCTTAATTATTTATATGTATTTATTTAAAAAATAAATTTTTTATTCCTAATAGGCCTGATGGCCGAAATAACACTGTGGCTACACAATAATCATATTGGTGAAAACACTTGCGGTTGAGAGAATTCGAACTCGAGACCTCTTACTCTTCACATAAGTAGAAGACAATCAAATTGCATATGATTGGCTGAACAAATAATTTTTGTAAATTATATCCAATCAACTAATAAACTGTAATTTTTTAATTGACCATCATTAAGGATATTATAAAACATTTTAAATTTCGTTAAGAGTGATATAATAAATTTCATTATTGTCCCTCTTTCCACTTTTTATATACAGTATAGAATAGAATAGAATATAGAATATAGAACAGATAGATAGATAAAATGCGGATAGGATTTGGACCGGTATGTATTGAATTTTTATTTTATATATACACACACACACACACACACATATATATATATATATATATATATATAATGAAATGTTTAAACAAAGTTAAAATTCAAAACTGTACGTTTGAATTAAGGAGTGGAACAACCTTTTATTCCAATACTATTTGATTGATTTGGCTGAAAATGAACTTAAACAGAACGTTACAATGTAATAACATCTAGATCTAGACATCTTCCCTCTATCATCAGTTACGTAGAAATGCGATGCTCTGTTTCCCTCAATCTTCCCATGTGTTAGCATGATTAAGTAATCAACTCCCAACCTTTCATTTCACTTTCTTTCTTCTCCATCTCTATAAATTCTTCCATGATAATTCTCTCTGACACTCAAAAGCATGGCTGCCTTTTCTATTACTCATCTCTCTTTGTTCGTTATTTTTGTTGCATTAATATCAAAAACTTCACTTACTGCGTCCATGAACAATGGCAGTTTCACAGCCAGTCTAATACACCGTGATTCGCCCATTTCCCCACTTTACAACCCCAAGAACACTTACTTTGATCGCTTACAATCTTCTTTTCATCGTTCCATATCGCGCGCTAATCGTTTTACCCCAAACTCAGTCTCTGCAGCAAAAACCTTAGAATATGATATTATTCCAGGTGGAGGAGAGTACTTTATGAGAATCTCCATTGGAACTCCACCAATAGAAGTTCTTGTGATAGCAGATACAGGCAGTGATTTAATATGGGTACAATGCCAACCTTGTCAAGAATGTTACAAGCAGAAGTCGCCAATCTTTAATCCCAAACAGTCTTCTACTTACAGAAGAGTATTATGCGAGACTAGATATTGCAATGCTTTGAATAGCGACATGCGAGCTTGTTCTGCTCATGGCTTTTTTAAGGCATGTGGTTATAGTTACTCATATGGGGATCATTCTTTTACTATGGGGTATCTTGCCACTGAGAGGTTTATAATTGGTTCTACAAATAATAGTATTCAAGAATTAGCATTTGGGTGTGGTAATAGTAACGGTGGAAATTTTGATGAGGTAGGTTCTGGTATAGTCGGGCTTGGAGGTGGCTCTCTTTCACTAATTTCTCAATTGGGCACTAAAATAGATAATAAATTCTCATATTGTTTAGTACCCATATTAGAAAAATCAAATTTTAGTTTAGGTAAGATTGTTTTTGGTGATAATAGTTTTATTTCAGGTTCTGATACTTATGTTTCTACTCCTTTGGTTTCCAAAGAACCTGAAACGTTCTATTATTTGACGTTAGAAGCTATTAGTGTTGGAAACGAAAGATTAGCCTATGAAAATTCAAGGAATGATGGAAATGTCGAAAAGGGTAATATAATTATTGATTCAGGGACAACACTAACGTTTCTTGATTCCAAGCTTTATAATAAATTGGAATTGGTGTTGGAAAAAGCTGTCGAAGGAGAACGAGTTAGTGACCCAAATGGGATATTTAGTATTTGTTTTAGAGATAAAATTGGTATTGAGCTTCCAATTATCACTGTCCATTTTACTGATGCAGATGTGGAATTGAAGCCTATAAACACATTTGCCAAAGCAGAGGAAGATCTGTTGTGTTTCACTATGATTCCATCTAATGGTATTGCTATTTTTGGAAATTTGGCTCAAATGAACTTTCTGGTAGGTTATGACCTTGACAAGAATTGTGTTTCTTTTATGCCTACGGATTGTTCAGGCCACTCCTAGTGTTTTGTACTTGATGAAACTTATAGAATGAAATAATAACTTTTTATCATCTGAGTTGCAAACTACAAGTCGTTTCCATCATAAGCCATTGCTAAATTATCAGGACTGTTATTACAATTTACTAATACAATAATAATCAACAATTAACTTTAGGAGATGTAGAAGTAAATGTTCCTTTGGCATTAAAGCAATATGATGTGACTTCTTGTTTGCAGCTGAAGAAGTAATATTAATGCCATCCATTACAACATTTGAGCAACCTAAAGTTTGACTACAGGCTACGTTGATTGCAGTTTCTGTAAAGGAAGTTCCATGAAATCCCAGGAATGAAATATCACTGACTGTTACTGCCTTGGTCTTCACAATTTCAACAAAAACAACATAAGATTTATTTATTACTTATACTGTTAAACTAAATAAGAATTTCCAAAAATTTTTGTACCATGTGTTCAGGGCAGTAGAATTGGTCAATGAGGATAGGATTGGAAGTGTTTTGGAGTGTAATATTCTCATAATACACCTTCTTCACAAATCCAGACCCTTCCTGTAAAAAGGAAAAACAACAATCAGTTCTTTTCAATAAATGATTATGAATGCATTCATTTGAGTAAAAAACTGTATGAGCACCGTGTGTAAGTAAATTTTTCCCTTATTATAAAACTTTCATTTACTTTATATAATCATATCGCACACCTTACGTGCAATGTTTTGATACGTGCTCCATTCGACTTGAGCCAAAATGGCATTGTTGCACATATACTTCTTCTACAGTGTCGTAATCTACATTCCTCCCATACTAACAATACTATACAATTACAGGCAAATAAATATTTGGATGACCAATTTCAGAACTTTTCAGAAATATTTTTTGCATGTGAGAATATATATATGATCACAAACCTTATACCATGGCCTTTCCTACAAAACACTCCAGTAATGTTGATATTTTAGGAACCAGAAATAATAGCAATGCAATCATCACCTACAAGAAAATAGACTTTATGGTTCTACTCATTGCTAAATATTACAATTGGATACAAAAAGGTATTTAATTGTAAAAATAATGCAATTAGTAGTTTTATTGCGAGTATTCAAAAGAGAAATGAAGGACAAAAACTAATAAAAACAGAGAGAAGAATTTTTTTTTTTTTTTTAAAAATTTATTGGCGTGACCCCAAGCGCACGTAAATAAGAAATTTTTTTAAGAGACAAGTGAAATTAATTTCTTATTTATTGGTAATTGCATATGAAAATAAAGAGAAGCTTAGGGTTTTTGAAGAACGTAAAACGCAGTTGCCTCCACGTGATTCCAAATGAGGAGGACAAGGCAATTGAAGTCTCCGGCTATAGACCGTTTTAATCATTTAGGAGGGTGGAAAAAAAAATTCAAAGAAATATATTTGGTTAACAAGTTCGATATTGTGTATTTTGTTATATAAAAACCTGTAGAAATGTCACAGTCACTGACACGAACGTGGGTTGAGTGAGAGATATCCATACCATCAGTATTAGTACTATCCTCAGGGTTAGTAATGTTGAGATTTGAGATATCACATTATCACAACCAAACACAGAAAGAAATTTCTTGGAGATGTTTCTTATTTGCAGGCCATTAATTTCAACGTTTTTGCAATCATGAAATTTCCAGCCTAATGGTTTCGAGCATTGACTTGTACACTTCCATCACTCAGACCCTCTCCCATCAATTTCTCCTTTTCCAACCACAGAAATATTATTTACTCCTGCAAACACAATCCAGGTACCCATATAAGGTGTTGGCCATTCTGATATATTTTGCTTGGTGCAACTATATTCCCTTGAACCTGCAATTACAAAAAGGAAAATATTGATGAATTATTTAATTGGTAAATAATCTTCGATCACTGATGGATATATAATTTTTTTAAACAGAAAAATTTGTATAGAGAAAAGAAACTGTGAGGATTTAAATTGACTTTTTGTTTAAGATGATAAGATTATTGTTTGGTGACCCTAATAAAACATAATATAATTTAAGAGAATTTTTAGTGTAAATATTCCAAAACCAAATATTAAGTTTAAGGTGTTAATTTTTACCAAAATGTTAATTTGAGAGGACTTGCAAGGACCAAGAAACTTCACAGGCTTCAGTAAAAATGTCTTTTGAGCTGGCACTGTGAGACTGGCTTCTCCTGTAGCTCCACAAGCTGCTTCCGAAGCCTTCGTAAAAGCCTATATGCATGTCACAACAAATTGAAATTGTTAAATTTTTAATTTCTATTAATTTATTTATGTACATAGTTAATTTTCGAGGTCTAACACTAAATCAACAATATTGTCAGGCCAAATCAAATAAATATACAAAAAATAGGAAAAAAATAGGTAGTGACGCGTATTAATTTAACAAATAATTGAATAATTAACTCTAAGATAAATTATAAATACATACATTAGAGTCATCTGCATTTCCATTTCCAACAGCTCCAAAATTAACTACATTTACAGAACGAAGGGCCTTGCTTGACTGTAATGTGGCCTTGCACATGATCAGTAAGAAAATGGTGTAAAGATCCTGCCAAAAAAAAAACAAAATTCAAAAGGGAAAATCTGAAATTCAGTATTTAAAAAAAAAATCAATATTCCAATTGAATTACAAGGATGGCTCAAGAGAAATTTATCTCACCATTTTAATTAGTAGTATCCAGGAAAGAAAATTATCAATAGAGCTTATACGTTGCTTTTAGCGTTTATATTGCCCTCCATTTATAATAATTTATATTCCTATAAATGGTAATTTTAACGATTTTTGTTCACTTTCCAATGTTCTAATAATTAGGAGAGATTTAACAGATTTTAATTAGGATAAATATAAGAAAATAAAAAAAATTTAAATCTTAAAAATTTAAAATATATATAATATTTGATAGCAAATATTGTTAAAGTTACAGCTACAGCTTCATTGAAGAAATTAATGCAAATGTTGTTGATAGTTTTTGGAGGTATTTTGTTAAAGTCATTTAGATTTCGTTGTACTTTGTTGAAGTCAAAAAGTAGATGAACTACCTTACTTTTAGGTAGATTTGGTAAACAAACTTCCTTGACTCATGGAATGTTGGTAAACAAACTTTAGAATAAGTTTAGTATAAATATTTACATTATGCTGTAATGGAAATAATAAGATGTGAATATTTATTTCTCCACACTTACAAAATCTGCAGATTTTTCCTTCTCCGCAGAATTTTCCTTCTCTTCCTTAATTTTCTGCTCTTCTAAACCAACAAATATTAACTAAGAACAGTTTTTCAGTTACCTTCTTCTTCGTCTAGGATCCCTATTTTACCATATTTATATTTTTTTTATTACATTATATGAAAAGTTTACGGAAATGCGCAAACCACCAAATTAATGATGGGATATTCTTACTAATTTATCCGATAACTATATTTGAATTAATATAAAGGATTAAGATTTGATTCAATTAAGAACCCTAATATTTTAATAAGAAAAATAAATAAATAAAACTTAAACCCACCGGGCTCTTGTTTTTTGAAGGGTAATCTTGATTAACGTTTCGCCAGGATGATGGTTGTGCAAGTTTTGCAACAACAGAAACGAATCAGACCACTTTGTCGTTGACATTTGTGGTTTCCCGTCAGGTATTTAGCCCCCAGGTTTGCAGAATTATTAGGCACGAGGAAAGTGTTTCTTAGTTAAATTTAGAGCAGCTAGGTAATGGTAATGTCCTACTTGAGGTGGATGCTCAGGTAATTATTTCTGTCATTAATACTCAGGCTGTGTATATGTCTCGAAATATGGTGTTCTTGTTGATGATCGCAAGAATCTCCAAGTAGATGCAAATGTTCCTTTTATTGCATGGATTTTTAGATTTTTAGGGAAATGCAAAATCTGATTAAGAGGGCTAAACTGTGAAAATATAGATCTTTATTCATCATATTAGTATGCCACCAACAGTAGAAACTTGTTAGCATGAAACAATAAAGGAAACCCTTTTTAAACAATAAAGGAAACCCTTTTTAAACAATAAAGGAAACCCTTTTTAAACAATAAAGGAAACCCTTTTTTCTCCTTTTTGTCTTTTTAAACTCTGATTTCATAACCTAAGCAATTGTTTTCATGGATCCACAAATTGGTATTTAATTACTTTCCCGCTGGTATCTCAGACAAGACTTGGGCCTCACAACTCCATAGGTTGATCCAAAAGCATTATTGCAGGTAGAAGTGACCTCTCCTGATTCTGCAGGTCCCAATCTAATATTTCCCAAACTGAGATTGGTACAAGGCACATTCTCACTGCAGTTCAGATCGATAGCCACTTTGCTCTTCGATGTCCCAAAGAATCCAAAAAATTGCACATCGCTTATGTGAACTCCTGCTCTCTGTTGAAGAACATGATAATACATATTAATCTTGGATTTTTCAAAGCTAATATAAGAATTCACTAAAACTTAAACATGTCTTACCATTTTTGTTGAATGTGATTTTTTTTCACCATAATGTTGGTCAATAATAATCGGATTTTTCACTTCTGTAACGTTTATATTATAGAAATAAACATCTTGAACTCGACCTCTCCCGGCCTAAAAATAATAATAATAAAAATTGACCTTATTATGAATCATTATTATTCTTTATACTTGAGAAATTTTTAAGGTATCATACCCTACATGTCTTGATCCTTGCACCATTAGTTGTTCCGTAGAAGTTAATATCTCTAATAGTTATGTTCTGAACATCTACAACTTCTCCATTTGCACCTAAGCTTCCAATACTATAACAAAATGCCAAGTGCGTTAGTAATTACATTTAGGAACTCAAGATCGAGATATATATATGTGTGTGTGTGTGTGTGTGTGTTCAGCACCAAAAATCACTTACCTTATACCATGACCAGGTCCACAATCAACATTTGTTATGTTAACATTGTATGTACGATCTACCATGGAAATGCAATCGTCGCCTGTTAAATGATCATGAACATCAATAAGTACAAGAATGGTACAATGGAGAAATTTTAAAGAGAGAAAGCTAAAATTAAAGAAAGAGATGAAGTTAATCGGTTCAAGATAGGAAATTACCAGTGCCAATAGTACATTGGTCAATGTATATAAAACTTGAATGTGAAATATGAATACCATCTGTGTTAGGGCTCGTTGCAGGTGCTTGTATATTCAAGAATGCAAGATCAACATTTTCGCAACCAAAGATGAATATATGACCTCCACCACTTCGTGCAGTGTTAATTCCTCTCATGTGAACATCAGTACAATTCGAAAAACCGAGTATCTGAGATACAAAACAAACAAACTAATTGATTTGTTGATCTTACAAAATTGCAGATTAACAAACTGTTCATATAATTTATACTCACCCAAGGAGCAAGTCTGTTGCAACTCTGATAAGAAATTAAAAAAAGTTAAAAATATTTTAACTCCAAAGAAAAATTTACAGAAGCAAGAAGATGAAATATTTGTAAAATTGCATTTTGCATACTTTTACTCGATGATGTTTGCAAAAATCCCACCATCTCTCTCCACGACCATCTAGCATGCCATCCCCAGTTATATTTAGCCCATGTACATCTCGAAAAGCTAACCATCTTCCAACATTATTTTCCATCCAGGGATTGGAACCATCAGGAGCTATAATTGTTCCTGATAGCTGCAAGAAACAAAAATTTCAGTCTCATCTCTTTTTTTTTTTTTTTCAATTTTTTGAAAAATAAAATTACTCAGGCTTTGATCAGTTCGAATCTATAATTTCACAACTTTGAAGACGACTAGAGTATCAATGTTAATTACATACCACAACTTCGATGTTTCCAGACTTGCAAGGGCCTAAAAAGTTGATAGGATTCACCAAAAATGTCTTGTCTTCAGGAACAACCAATCTAGGTGTGTCTTCATCACAATGACAAGCAGCATTCCATGCCTCAACAAATGCCTGGAATTTGAAAATTCAGGGTAACAACATTAATTAATACTATGCAGATATTCACCATTTTTTTTTATTTGGTAAAACCAAGAGGTATAACACCCCTTCGGAGGTGTAGACCAAAAAGGTTTTTGACCTCCCGAATGCATTTTACAGAAATTAAAGTCGCTTACCACTCCAACAATCACCTTATTGGTAGATATTCACCATTTTAACTAAGAATTATAGATAAACCAGCGAAAGTTGCAGACATACTGATATTTTAGTACCTGAGTGTCATCTTCATTTCCATCACCAACTGCTCCGTAACTTAAAACATTATAATGATTGATAGGACTCGAGATAACACTTGACATTATAGAGAGTATGGTCAAGACATAGAGAATGGTAAATAGAACCTGCAAATATTTTAAAATGATGGCAGAATTAGTTTAAAATATTATGAACTAATTTTCACATAGACCCTCCTCCAACCCACGTAAAGCACAGGGTCTCATGCACTAGGACTCCCTTTTTGCATGCTATAAGCTTAAACTATGGTAACTAAAATAAACTCCTTACCATTGCCAAAAGAAATGAAAGAAGAAAAAAGACTTATCCAATTTTTCAATGCAGGTGAGTTCTTTGGTCTACCACACAAGCTATATATAAAGTTTGGAAGGACTTACCTGCATCCAATGCATTGACCCACCTCATACACCAAATCAATCAAAAATATTTATTTAGTCCAAACGAAGGTATTTCAAATCTTCGCTTAAAAAAATAAACAGTAACAATCTTTTAAAATTCCGTTTTTTAATTGGTTTAGTGCATGGGTACCGGCAATTTTATATATAGTGGCTTCTTGAGGAAAAAGGAATCCAAGTGGGCGTCAGTGTGCTCTTTTTCTTGCCCATATGTCGTTTGTAATACAGTTAAGTATTATGACATTGCCAAAGAAAGAAAATGGCATAAGTTGAAGCTGATTTTAATGCTCAATATGCTAGATTACAAATAACTCTACTCGATTTCCATAATCAGATTTTGCTTTTAAGCAATCAAGTTTGTTTATTTCTCACTAAAATTATGCAATACTGAAACCATAAACTTCCGGCTGATTGTTTCACAGGTTCACTTCAGAAAGCGTACTATGGTCGCCAAAG
The DNA here is from genome assembly GCF_041381405.1 of Jatropha curcas. Lineage (NCBI taxonomy): Eukaryota > Viridiplantae > Streptophyta > Magnoliopsida > Malpighiales > Euphorbiaceae > Jatropha > Jatropha curcas. The sequence continues at coordinate 30,968,990 of NC_143151.1, read as the reverse complement.
AACCAATCCATTAATTTTTTTTTTCTTTTTACTTCTTTTTATCCTTTCAAGTGTGTCAAAATTAATGCATAATGAGATGAGTGATCGATGTTGCGAGTTTGAATCTAGTCGAAAAACTAAATAAGCAGATATTTCGAAAAATTTAATGTTATAAATAGAGTTTTAATGTTATAAATATTAAATCATTAGTGGTACTCCAAGATCCAAAAATTTAATCCTAGGCAATATGTATAATGCTTTCATGTCAACTAAGATAGACTGAATTAATATAATGCCCAAAATTTGGTAATAGCATCTCCATTGCCTCTTTCTTTCTTTTTGTAATACAAGCAAGAAACAAGAAATACCACCTCAGAAATATACATCACCCTGACAAAATTGACATCCAAAAAAAGGACTAATTGGAATTTAACTTTTCTATGAAAAAAAATTATAGATTACATAATTCTGTCGCAGAAATATAAGCAAAGCTAAAAATAATTCTAAACAGCATTTTAAATTGTGCTTTTCCAAAAAATATAATTAGTTCATTGTAGTTATAATTAATTGAATTAACCTGGGTAGCGTTTACTTCCAAAGTAATTAGTTAATATTCCTTCCTTCCGTTTCATTTTATTTGCTTATTATTCTTTTTTTAAATGTTTCAAAATGTTTCCAAAAGTTCTTAAATTCAGATATATAAACAATTATTTTTTCCATGATAACATTTATGATCGTTCATTAAATGAGAAACTTTTATCAATATCTTCGATGATTTAAGGGTAAAAAAAGACAAAATAGCTTTTGTTCACTAAATTTTTAATATGCATGTTTTGTCAAACCATTCAAACAAAATAAGACAGAGGTAGTAATAAAAAAAACGGAATTGTTATATAACACGTTAATTTTTTTGCACTTTAGTTATTTAATTAAAAGGTATTAAAGGGCCAAAAAGTGCTAACATATATGTATTAAAAGACGAGCATGTTGGAAAAATATTGCATCAAGAAAACGATGCCGTATCATATGGCTTTAAGAAATGAACAGAGGTAAATATCAAGAACGAGAGTTTGTCTTGAGAGCATTTTGAGATCAAAGCAAAGGGCTATTGTCAACTTTGCAATCTTAGCGGACCTTGTGACAGGATCAAGTTTTTTAAAGCAGTATGGATTTTTATTAATTTTTCATCTTAAAACTCGAAAGAACTCGCATCCAGCGATTATTATGAGATTAAACCGAATGATCATCGCAAGCTTTAAATCTATTAAAGTGAAATTTTTGAATTTCCATTAATAAATCAAGGTCATGAAAAGATTACCCGACGCTCTAATCAGTGAACTCTTTAAGGATTTGTTCATCCCCCTTGCTAATACTACCACGTACTTTTGAATTTTCCAATAATAAATCTTAAAAAACCTTACATCAAATGCTCCAATTACTTAGCTCTAACGCTTGCTCCCTTGCTCAACGCCAAGGCAACAGCTCTAAGGATCTGTTCCATCCCGCTTGCTCCAATGCCACAGCAACAAGCACAGGGACAGCAGCAAACATTTACATTGACTATAATCATCCAAATTCAGAACTAAATTGAAAAAAAAAAAAAAAAAAAAAAAAAGCTGAAACTTTACATTGCCTTTTACTTTTAATTCATCAACATTTTTCATCACAGCAGCAAAAATATTATCCATAGTTCCTTGCTAAAAAGACAGCCTAACATATCACTATTCATGAATACCTTAACTCCAATAAATTTTACAAAAGTTTTACCAGCCATAAACAGGCAACTGTTGTACAACTACAGTCGAAAACACCGCGACCTGCTGTCGCTCAATAAACTAAATGGCCCCCATAATTCCAGATTAGAAGCATAAATCAATACCTGTAGACTAGAGGTTCGATTAATGCAATGACCTAGCAAAACTCAGAACATAAAATACAACAGCTCAACAAGATAAACACTAAGGGACTAACAAGATACCCAAAAATGTCCCACAATACTAACTTCAAATTTAAAGTTGTCAAATATCTCAAGTCAACAACTACCTCGAGTCAAAATATACTCCACATATTACAAGATAAAGAAACAATGTCACTTCAACCTTTAGTGTCAACCAAGCTTGCAGTGGCATCAACCACATATTGCAATGTTTTGCATCCATCACGATGGCACTGCACATAAGATCAGAAAAACGCCGTATTCATAACCAGTAAATTGGCAAGACAAAATTTTGGGCACCTTCATATTTATGTTCAATAAGACAGAAATTACTATTCATTGAGATTTTAGCTTCTATCAAGATGGAAGAAACCACTAAGGTAATAGAGGGGCTGGTTAATTGCTTCCCCACATATATATATTTGGCATTAGGTTTAATTCATTGTCACTTCAATATAAGTCAGTCACCTCTAGTTTGGTGCCCTTTTAATTGGAAAAGAAAATGGCAACACAGAATGAAACCCGAACTTATCAATTCAACACCATGAGCTTGTAAAAATAGCATAGTTAGTATAGCTATTCACATGCACAAGGAGTGAAGGCCACTAGATATTCTGGGTCAAACAAAGTTCACAATGTAACAAAAAAACAGCCCGCTAGAGTCCCATATTTTGACCACAGCAAAATATTAAAGCCAAAATAGAAGCTAGATGGCATCTTACTGTATGTAGAAGTATCAATCTGCTCAGGAAGCTCCTTTATATCCACCTCAAACCTTGCTTGAACCTGAAAGAGATGTATTTCATGATCATCATGAGTAAAGAGCAGACACTGAAAAATGATCTTGAAAGCATTGAAAATTTTTAGAGAACTAGTTACCTGATTCAGCACATCAGAGTCAGATGCAGATGAGACAAATGTAATTGCAAGTCCCTTGGTGCCAAACCTACCGGCTCTCCCTACCTATCATTGTCAACAAATTTAAATCATAGTTGTAACACAAGACAGATAAAATTCATTTTACTGTTTACTCAAACCATCTAACAAACGAGTGCAAGAAAGCTCTTGCAACATACCCTATGCAGGTAAGTATCGGCAGAATCTGGCATGTCATAGTTGACAACAATGTTTACACGTTCAATATCAATTCCTCTACCAACCAAATCAGTTGCCACAAGAATTCGCTTATGCCCCTCCTTGAAACCCTTATACCTTGTCAACCTTAAAACACAGTAACCAAAGGAATCAGTCAGACAAACAATGTCATACCTGCAGAGAAAGGTATAAAGTAAAATGCAATTTTCATTTACATTTAACTCAAATATCATGCAAGATATTATTTCGAATTTACAATTAAACATGGATTTTTCATTTTTTTCCCCCTCTTTTAACTATTACTATAGATATTCAATGCTAATGTGATTAGAGAGGCTATCGTAAGCATATCATGTAAATAAAAAGGAACTGGGCATTGACAGTCTGAGTTGAGGAAAAAATTAAATAAATAAATAAACAAGAATAACATGTATGGCCAAAGTTTTTAAAATCAGAAAGTATAGGAACAAAACAACTATGTAAGTAATAGAATTTCATTGAATGAACATTTCTGAATCCTTTCGGAACAGTTATTTTCAGTTACCCTTCACACAACAAAGTCTGATTAGGTGACAACCTGCAGAGCTTCTCATAGAACTAGGGATACAAGGAAACATGCCTTCCAAGCACGCATGCATGCAAGGGGTGGGGCCTAAACTCACTAATAGCAATTCAACCCATCAACCAATAAAAAAAACCAAAAGGAGAAAATACGAGAGTTAAAAATAAATCAAGCTGTCATCCTTGCTTCATACAGTTAAACAAGAACGTTAATACAGAAAAAAAAAAAAAAAAAAAAGATATCAGAAAACTGCTCATATTAAGACAGAATAATAATCAAATAGATAAAAATGTGCTTAATTTGCCTTCAACATCAAAGACACCCTATTCAACCTAATCAACAATAGGTTGGACATTGAAAACAGGTTTTGCACAGTAAGAAAGCCTAAGACCAACTTGACTACCACAAATGATACAGCAATTAACATATAAAAATAAAACCCACAACGAAAGGCAGATACATAGTTCTAGACATCAATGGAATGTCATGTGGTGCAAGAACAGATACCTTTCTTCCTGAGACATTCCAGAGTGGATGCATATGGAGGGGAAGTTACATTCTACCAATAATTTGTTCAGCTCAGCTGCTCTGTTCACACTTTTCACAAAGATGACTACTTGATTGAAGTCCAAGGCATCAAGCAGATCATTCAACTTGCGATTTTTCTCCATCTCAGTCAATTTGATGTAGTGCTGAAGAGAAAATACAGCATTAAACAAACATAAAACAGTTTTTTAAAAGCAAAGGTTCAATTTTGATGTGGTATGATGTAATAATCCTATAAATACCTGTACAAGACCATGAAGAGTCAACTTGGCCTCATCGTCTACATAAATTTCCATAGGCTGGAAGGACCAAATATCAGCATAAAACGAATCAGCATACCATAATTAAGCTAGCATTACCCAGAAGCCAATGAAATCTAGAAAAACAATCCAAGCAGGCTAGATGCCCACATGAAGAATCATTTAACTAGTCATCTAGAGAACAAATCAGCACAATATTTTGTTGTTTCTCCCTGCCAATAACAATGTGTAATGCACAAATACCAACAAATCTGTGGTGGATCAAGTCAGCAAAGTGCAAAAATCAAATTAAACAAGACATTTGAGGGCTATATTGTTAAGTGTAAATAAATCATTACATCTTGCATGAATTTCTTGCAAACAGGGCGAATTTCCTTGCTAAGTGTCGCCGAAAACATCATAACTTGCTTATCATGAGGAGTCATCTTGAAAATCTCCTGCACATCTCTCCTCATGTCTGGAAAAGATACAAACAAACAGCAAACAACAGGAACAAAAGTATTAAAATAATAACACAAATTAGTTATTTATTATTGTTCCCATGGACGAAACCTAACCAACATACCAAGTGATTCAAGCATCTTGTCACATTCATCTAGGATAAAATGCCTCACATTCTTCAACCCAAGGTCTTTATCTCGTGCAAGAGCCAATATTCTTCCAGGAGTTCCAACAACAATATGAGGGCATTCATTCTTTAGTATATCCTTGTGAACCTTGATATTGACACCACCATAAAAGACGGCAACCTTTATATCAGGCAAATAGGTACTGAATCTCTCAAATTCATGGCATATCTGTAAAACAGAAACCAATAGGATTTCAGAATTGAAAAGATAACAAAACTAATGAATCTTCAGAAAGAAAAATCACATCATAAAACTCCAGAAAAGAAAAATAAACAGTGAACAATCACACTTAAGGACCATAGTACTTCCAAAAGAAATGACAAAACTAGGAGACATACCTGATATGCTAATTCTCTTGTATGGCAAAGAACAAGCGCAGCAACTTGACCCGCAACAGGTTCAATCTGCTGCAGAGTAGATAGAACAAAAACAGCAGTCTTCCCCATCCCAGATTTTGCTTGGCAAATGACATCCATTCCAAGGATAGCTTGAGGGATGCACTCATGTTGCACTGATGCAGGAAACAAAATCGTAGCGGACGAATCCCCAGTGAGTATAAAGACCTTCCAGATCCTTTTAAAGGAAAGGTTTACCAAGACCAATTTTCTTGCTGAAATTATGACTTTCAGCAAGTATAGTTAGTAGAAATTACCTGTAAAATCAAAAACAAAATAAGTCAACAAAAAGAAACATTGGATACACAGCACAAGATAGAAAATTTTTCAGCATCAAGCAAACGGACAAAAAAAATTTCCATTGACACATTTCCTTCCAAATCAAATTGGCACATATCTAGTCTATCACACCCGGCAGTTTGCTCTCCACAAAAGACATGAGCATACAGGAACAGAGAAGCAAGTTCAATAGGGGTAGCAAGTACAAATTGAGTGGACAATAAGAGCAAATGGTGCAAAGCACTGGCAGTGGGCTAATCAAAGGCTGTACCTACTACAAATTTTAGAGTTGTGTGCATTTAAGAGTTGAAATTAGGCTTAAGTGTCAAATTTGGTGCTAAATGAATTAAACTTATTGTTGATAGTCTAATAACTCAAATCCAAATTTTTGCAGCATTCAATCTAAGACAACGATTAAAAAATAAATAGAGGAAACAAAAGAATTCTAAACAATCATATTGTAGGATTTTATGTGTATATTTCAATTTCCCAAGTCATAGACTTCTATCAATTTTCTTTGTTTGCTTCATAAACCCAATTGGATTGACATTACTTAAGATATGGTCTTAAAAATGATGCTTGTAACCTTTAGTCTTCTGGTTATTTTTTATTTTATTTTCCCACTTTTCATACAATTATTTTAAGCTGTTCACCTATGATGATAGTACAGAGAAACACTCGAGTGTGGTCTGGCATACCATAAAATAAAATAAACAAAATTATATTGCATAGCATATGGTTTAGATATTACACACACCATTTTCCCCCAAAGCCTATAAGTAGTGTGTGCCATATGCATTGAAGGAGAAAAATAAAAAATAAAAAAAAAAGTATAGAAGAAACCCTAATAAACAAAAATATCCATTCCGGACCAGATTGGAAGTTCAGAATATTTCTTTCCAAGACAACAACCAAGCAACGATCACAAAATCTACGACATATAGCATCTAACTAATATAATTCATCCGATTTAATAACAAAATAAGTAAATTAGGAAGTCTGGCTTCTCAGTCGCATAGTCAAACCACACAGGCGACAGTGGTCATCCAATGATCTAGCCATCCATCTCAAAGAACTGGAAAATTTGAAAAGCCTTCATTTGCAGATTCATTTCATATCATTGGTGGTTAAAAGAATTTTGCCATATACTTAAGAGAATAATTAAAACAAAAACAGATATTTGACAAAGATAAGTCTAAAGAATTTGCCTTCTGAAGGATGTTCAAATCCAGAATCTACAATGGCTCGCAGAAGCTCTGGCTTCAACAGGAAGTCTCTGAATCCTGAACTGTGAATTCCAACATAGCCCCTGCATTGTATAAAGCAAATCAGCATCAACAAAGAGATAACTTTCATTATATATCAAAAAATAAACACTCATGCAGGCATCCATAAACCCCAGGAAGGCATATATAAATTCAAAGAGGTGAATGAATTATTAGCAGCAAAAAAATCAAAATTAACAGCACAGCATATGACTCAGGAAATGAAAGGCAATAATAGTACAAAGACAACTTCTTTCAACTTTTAAAAAGAACCTAATAAGAATACAAGTTTCTCTATGCAGACAACACCACAAACTCAAGCTTTATTTCCATCCTTTTTTGCACAAAACTCACAAATAAATCCATCAAGAAAATTTCCTAAAAAGTTTTGTAAAATTAAACTAAAACTAAAAGCAATTAACTACATATACAGCAAAAATTGCAAATCCATAAGTAAACAAAAGAGAGAAAAAAGAAAAACAAACTTTTTAGCAGATTCAGCTCCGGCCTTAGCAGAGACGGAGTCAGGGGCCTTTTCGTCTTCTTCCTCATAGTCGAGCAGCTCCTCCTCGTAAGCGTCGTTGTCTTTTACTTCACCCATTTTGCCTGCATGCATAGACATGCACAGTAAACTCAATCAATTTCTATGGTTTTTTAACATTAAAGAGAACTTAAGTTACTTTCAGAGTTCCGTCAGCTTACTTTCCAGAGCTCGAAGAATGCCTTAAAGTTTTGAAAGAATAACCAAAAAAAATGGAAGAGAAAGAAAATTAAACTTAAGATCGTTAAAAATTGATTTTCTGAAGAAAAAAAAAAAACAAAAATTTTATAGATAAAGAGAAGGGAGAGAGTAGAGAGGAGTTCTAGGGTTTTGAGGACAGTGAAGATGAGGAGCGGATGATATACAAATAGGAAGAAAGGATATGGATACAATGACGAAATTAACCTTTGAGGTGATCGTTAATTCGATGTTTTTAGTAAGAAATAAGTCGCCAGGTTTTTTTTTTATTTTTTTCATTCATGTGAGGTCTAACAGACCTATTTTGTGATAACTTTTCCATTTTTATATAGCTATATAAAAATAGCTATTTTTCCATACATTTTAATATAGCTAATTTTCCATTTTAGAGTTTTAGGAATATAGACTTTCTAGCCCATGTAATAGACTTTTAGTCGTATATGACACAGGAATATACACTTTAACCCAAAAAGACATCCATTAATTTCATAATAATTTTTTTTTTTTTTTTACAAAAACTAAGTTTGCTATTTCATGCATCCATCTACCAAGATTAAATCTTATTTTGAGCTTAGTCTAAATACATAACATATATTTTTTTTACATATTGGAGGAATAATATAATTCAATGTTGGTCAACAAAGTGATGAACAAACGCCTCCATCAATTAAGCTAAGCCAACTCCTCAGATGTTAATATTTCATTATACTTTTCAATTAATATATTTCATCCATTACCATTCTCTATCAAACTCATTCAGATCCCAAAAAGCTCTCATTTATTACATAGAAGGAGAATGTGAAAATATGACAATGAAATAATACTAACAGAAACCTATCAATTACTGATCAAGTAGAGGCAGAAGCTCTATTACAATAATTAAAACCATACCAAATATCATTAGGAATAAAAATGTTGTAGGTAAATACAGCATTTCTAGTGTTGTGCCCATAGACAGTCACAGTCTTTGGCTTCCACCCATCATAGCCACTCCTATAGAGGTACAAATAGCAAATTTGGTATGTACAAGGTCCTGTTACTTGAAATGTGTCTGTTGAGCAACTCTCAAATGTTCTTGAATATGGATCATCTAGCCTTGGAACATACACCTGCCATCATTCATATACAAAGTAATGCCAGAAATTATAGAAATTGTTTCACATTTTTCATTACATAACATAGTTCCTAAAAGCTAAATGTTACAACGTTAACCTTTTATAAAAAAATACATTAACATCTAAAAACTAGCTCAAATATTGTGTTACCGAATACAAATTGGTAGAGAAAAATGAATCAAAATGAATAAAATTGATAATTTTCATTGTGACTTCAATTCTATCATTTTGAAAAAGAGAAAAAAATCTCATGGAATTTCTTATTCTTAATTCCATTGTTTTTTATTACTAAAGAAATTTAAGTCAGTTAATTTTATTTCAAAAACATCCTTCAAATTTGAGAATTTTATTCTTCAATCAAACAATGTAACAAGTTCCATAAGTTCTGCAAAAATTCATGAATTTTACATTTCAAGATCCAAACCGGTAACAACCTACTATTAGCTTTTAAAATATTAAATAATAAGATAAATATATTCTAATGCTATATCTTAATTGTTCTTAACAATGGAACAACAAAAATATTGAATAAAAGGACCAACATTATATATAAGATCAACGGCCTAATTTGGAGACAGACACTGAGACTCCATGAGCTGCTAAAAACCTAATTTTCCCATAATTCCCATTCATAATTATGTTTATTCTTCTTTCTCTTATCATTCCAAACACAATTATTAGGTCTACAGAGGCTCACCTGATTGCCATAAGCATCACCAAAAGAAAGGCTAATGCGATCTCGCGTATACCGAGTTGAAGAACAGCTTGTGCTTATCTTTACAGTGAAAGGACAGCTATTTGCAGTCTGAAAACGCAGATAATTAACAACAAAAAAAAATGTAGATGAGCAAAATCGAAATTATAAATTAAAACAAACTTCAAATCAAATCCATAAATACCTGGGTAGTGTTGATCTTGAAAGATCGAAGAGGTTGTGGCAGGGAAAGGACTAGCCTAGCTTGTGAAAGATTGAATAAAAAGGCCAAGAAGAGCAAAAACGTCAGTAATTTGCTTTCCATCGCTTCAGAAAGAGAGAAATAGACTCAGCTTGAGATGATCTTTCGGTCGGTTCCGATTTGTTGTATTGCAATTAGCACATACTATATATATATACATATCAAAGAGCTTTCTAGCGTACAAGGGCATATCAGTCTTATAACATTGCCGTTTCTCGGAAGGAATATGTTATTTTTAGAAGGCTGCTTTTGATAATACAACCAAAACCTACGTAATTAAGAAATTTCCTTTTTTTTCTTTTTTCCTTCTAAAAAATTGTCTATTAATTTAATTACCATCAAATTTATTTTTAATTTAGTTATTTAATCATTATACAATTGGCTAACCAATTTATTTCTGTTAATCTAATTGTCTATTAATTTAATTGCCATAAAATTTATTCTTAATTTATTTTTACTGATCCAATCGGTCTACTTTATCTATATCTAATGATACATCTTAGCATTTTCTATCAACGAAATAGATTAGGTCATAGAAAAAAACAAAAAAGGATTAGATCGAGAATCTGAGATTATTAATTTGGAAAACTACAAAACATATAATGCTTATTATTCCATGTCGTTTAGTGGCCACATGAATTTAGGAGACAGTACGACCTTTTCCACTGACAATTGAAATAAATAAATAAATAAATTGTCGTTGGACAAGGACAACTCCGGGCCCAATTTTGAACGGGCTGGTTCCAGTTTGAAAGCGGGCCTGTGGCTAGGCCTAACATAATATTCAGTTCTTCACGAGCCCAAATACATTGGAAGACCGAAAAAATCTCTGCGCAGCTCAAAATGATTTCCCTACTATAAAAGATGAAATCTTAATCAAATGGACGAATTTATGCAGAGTGAAGAATGATAAAGGCAGAATCAAATTACATACCAACACAGGAAGCTAAAAGAGAATACCTTTAAGAGCTATATACGACAGTTTCAATCACTTGAGACATTATTAATGTTGTATAAAGTCAAAACTTATGCCAACAAAAAATTATGCCAAACCATCCTAGAAATTTTTACCTGAAACACGATCAAGTTAAAATTCCAACCACTTGCCGTAATAGACACAAGTCTGTGGAGAAATGATGCCATTAGGTGTACAATGCTTTATCCGCGGACAGACTCCACAGGGAATGGATGCCATTGCGCCGATTTTTGGATCTCCACTGCTTCCCTTACCAATGCTTTTGTAACAAACTTTGCCAACTGGAATTGAAGCAAATTCACCCATTCCATTACTCTTCACTTCCGTGACCTTGTTGTCCAAAACTAATGCCTTCAAAATCTCTTCAATCTGCTGTTTTGTTAAATGCACAGTTGAGACTCCAGTTCTGTTAATGAAGTCCGTAACTGCCTCCACGGTAGCAACTTTCAGCTTTTCTATTTGTTTTTTGCACTGGTCTTTCAGAACCCCTATAAACATTGTATCAAGGTTCCCTTCAACATACCATGTCCCTCCAGTGATTTCTTTTGACGGTTCAAATTCTGTTGCCATGTAATATTTCCTACCCTTGTTTTGTATGTTTACCACCTCTTTTATCAGATTCTTGGCCTGAAGAACCTTTAGAGATTTATTAACCACAGTATCTGGAAGATTGGTTTCTCGTTTCATGTCCCGTGTCCAGATGCCCATATCTTGTTTGCTTCGTATCGCATTATAGAGGGCCTGCTCATGTTCTGTCAAAGATTGAGCTGAAGAATTTGATTCTGGCTGTTTCCGCTTTTGTCCCTGGAATCGACTCATTCCTATTTAAAGGAAAGCAAACCTGAAACTTATTTTGCTTCAATCTCGACTATACAAAACAAAGAAAAAATTGAAGATTTAGTTGCAATTAGAAATACACTTTTCTTGTTAAGCAATTTGAGAAGAGTTCTCCTGCAAGAAACAGTTAAATCAGAAATTCCACCATTTACATAGAAAGTTGTAGAAGACAAGCACATCAGCTACCTTTATAATTTATTATGTTAATATCTTCAACTGGAGAAAAAAAAAAAAAAAAAAAAAACACACATTCATGTTGATTAAGTCAACTAAAGGCTCTTGCTTGCTCGAGCTGAAATTCAAGTCTGAACGAGGCCAAAACAAATGAGACATAGAAATCATCATTTTATATTTCTTTGATTTTCCAGTATTATTGGTATATCATCTTTTAAGGAGATCCTAGATGCAAAGTATGCTATTTATTCATGCTAAAGCTAAACTATCTAAAGACATTTCTAGACAACATCACTCAGAAATTTTGAAGAAACGAATTTTGATGCCTCATTTATTTATCACAGATAAGTTCACTTACAAAAGGATATTTCTTTATTTCTCCTGTATGAATTCCAAAGCTTTAACATTAGCAATTCATTTATCATTTGACACAGTTTCTAAGCAGTAGCAGCCCTATCATCTCCAAAATCACAATCATCAATGATCAACCTAAATTTGCCTATTCTTTTCCCTCCCAAGACTAAAGAAATATAAAGTAACACCACACTGTCACAAATTTCCAATCTCCACATGCATTTTGAGTTTGATGACACCCAAACGAGAAAACAGAAGATATATATATATATATAGGATAAACAAAACCAAAACTCTTCAAAACATTTTAATTCAGAGTTCAAATATATGAAAATATCCAGGTGAACAAATTTACTTGCTGTCAACAAAAAGTAAGGTAAGAATCAATATCCACTTTCCTTTTAGGCAAATAATCAAACAGATCATACGCAAAAAAGAGAGACCCAATTTAGATATGAAATTCGACCCAATTCAATTCTAACACCAGTGCAAATAAACGAAGGGTGAAAAAAAAAAAACAATATCATATCAAAATATTTCAAATAAGCTTACTTGCTATTGAGTTAGATGGAGAGGGCTACACTGAAACCCTAACTCGTTCTTTTTTATTTGAAAGTTAATGACCCACCAAGTTACAAAGCTCGAATTCCATTGAAGGCGAGTTGTCCAGGTGTAGTGAAAAACTCCCCTAGGTGAGGTTAAAATTGTCATTTCCACATTTTGTTTTTTTGTATGACCTTATTTATTTAAGCATAAATACTTTTTTTTTTTTTCTTGTGTGTGAGAAAAGCATAAATACTTAATATGATCCTTCCACTTTAGATCAATTAAGGACATAAATTTTAAGTTTAAGACAAATTTACCCATTTTTGGTAAAAATGTAAAATGTAAAATTCTCTATTTTAAAATCTTTTAAAATAATAAAAGTTTGGAAAATTCAAAATATAAAAACATAAAAAAATTAACTATTATTGTGGAAGATAAAAAAGAAAAACGAGAATTCAATTTAACTTTTTCTTAATTTTAAATATTATAAACTTATAAAACTTAATACTTTGTTATATTTAACATGAAATGTGGCAAGATAATCATATGGTTAAGAGGTTTTTTTTGAAGATCATATAGTTAAGAGGTTATATCTTAAATTAGTTCAAAAATTAATTTTAGACTGCATTGAATATCCAATAAAAATTTAGCATCAAATTGAGTATTTATCTTCCATTTAATCAACATGTTGCTATGAGATATCCCATTATTAAGGAGAAAATCTTAGTCACGATCAATTCATAAATTACGTGATAGATACAATACATATAAGAATTCTTCCACTAATTTACATGAATTGCATTTGAATAATGGGTTAAACTTTTTTTTTTTTTTTTGAAGGAATGAAATTGAAATAAATTATATAATGAGAATTTTTTTTTTCATTTTCTTAAAAAATTATCCATTTACTCAAATTCAAACTGGAAACATTCCCGATAAAAATATCAAATTATTTGAGAAATAGAATTTACTTTTTTAGTTGTTATTACTTAATTCCCATTCAAAGAAAGCAAAAATCTATTCAATTTTAACAGTAAAGTTATAATATTATACTATAGAATCTCTGTAAGTATAAATGTGTAATATAAAAACATGGATTGCAGCCACATTTAATTCAGGTAGTAAAAAGAAAAGTTCATCAACAGGAGATCGAACCCTAAACACATTATTTTATTCTCAGAGATATATATATATTGGTAGCTTGGAGATGGGGTTTTCAAGTGTCATCAGGAAAAAAGAGGCGACGAAGCATTGTTTCACATTCCTTCATAAGCTTGTAAAGCAGATCAGTGGAGAAGAATGGCAATGACGAAAACTGAAAATTTGTGCCTGTCCGCTTGTTGTGCTTCTTCACTATCTTCACCACTCCTGTTTCTTCACAACAATTGTTAGAGCCGTTGCTTGTGCATTAACATTATATTAATTATCATGGCCTATTTTACTCGCAACAAAAACAAATTACCATAATCTTCCATGTAATAATAATTAAACTTTAATCGACAAATTCAAATCTTATATGATAATATTAGAGGCAGACCCTAATCCAATTCTTTAAAAAAAAAAAAAAATGAAGAAGAAGAAGAAAGAAGTACCTGTGAAATTAAGGACACTGTAATTCAGCAACAAAACCATTTCTCCATGAAAATCCAAAATATCCTTCTGAACTTGTAGTTTCTCTTCATCACTCTGCAAATTTGCTGCCCTGATTTGCAGCTCCTGAAGCAACCAAATTATTTATAATAATAAAGTAATTTTAATTAACAAACAAAAAAATGATAAAAAGAAAAAGCAGATAAATACCTTTAATCTAATAATATAATCCTCCTCTTTATCAAAATAAAACCTATTAATCTTATTGAGTTCATTATCTAATAATCTTGTAAAACCAATTCTAATTCCCATATTATTGACTTCCAGAAATCTTCTCGTAGCAAATCTTGGCCATCTGGAAGTAGAACCAAATCTTCCAGATCCAGGAAAAATCAACTTCAATTGCTTCTTCAATTTCTTGTAAGATATGAACTGACCTTTCCATTCTGGAAAAGTTCCTTCTATCTCGTTGCGAAGTCTCTTTCCGTACTTCATTGTTTCTTTCCTTTCTTTGCTTAATTAATGATCTTCTTCGCTGTAAGAGAAGGAAAATGAGATTAACAGATTTCATATATACTAACAAAACCAGCATATTCTCTAGTTCTGCACCAAAATATTCTCTTTAAGTAGCCATCTTTACGCTTTAAACAAGTAAGCATATTTCCTCGAATCAATCGAGAGAAAAAAAAAAAAAAATGACTTGAGATCCCATTTTAATTCAAAAATTATAATTATGCCCAAGTATTTCAAAATAGATTGTTTTGTCCTAATTTCGAAAATGCATTGCAATTATACCCATTTATTCAAATAGCTCAATAGGCTGGAGATACCTGTTTGATTAATATCAAATAGCGCGTCCGACTGAGACGATGAAATGAATTAGTCGGATTTTAAAAATTTTAACATTTTTCATATTTAAGTGTAACCCATAAACAAATCTAATCATACTCATCATTTTTAGTGTTAACCCATCATTTAAACTCAATTCTAGCACAACCCTTATGGTGGGCAAAGTTACAACTAGTCCCTTAAAATTAGGATAAAATTGCTTATTTTTTTGAGTTTTTAAGCACAATTGCAATTGTTGAAAAAGGTTGGGTGTTTCTGGTGATTAAGTCAAAAGGAATTATAAAAACAGTAATTTTTTTTCTTTAAGAACTCATATTTTCAGTTACGCAATTTGCTTGGAAGTCAAACCTGTCCTAAGCCAATAATACTGTGGGGTATTTCCTTAAACCAAACGAAAACGAAAAATGGTTTTGCTATACAGTTATTTGTTGTCTTCTTCTTTCGAGAAGCTAATTGATGTAATTTGTGTAGAGGACGCCTCTTTCTTGCAAGATTATGACGTTGGATTCAAGAATTAATGTGCTCTGCATTTCAAATAATCCAAAAAATCAAACCTTAAGATGGGAATTTAAGAGCTTAATTAATTACATAACCTTAGCCTAGACGGCAAACCGTTCAGGAAGAAAACACTGAGCAATTTACATACAGAATTGGAGATGTGTCTGTTTGCACCATCTATTTCAGACGTAAGATTATTATTATTATTATTATTATTTGGAACTGGAAATCATCCATCAGAGGCCACATAAGGCAAACAAGAAACAAAAGGTCCCATTGAAGGCTGAATCGAGTCATCAGAGAACTTGGGATTCTATACATCCAATCAATCTACAGAAATTTTCAGATGTCACCATACTAGAACAGTAAAGTCTAATTTCAATATTTCTTAACAGTTTCATAGCATTCCATCAATGTAAATATATTGATATTCAAACTTGTCATCAGCAAGGATATAAAAGCAGGATGCAACAGCTTCTGCCCGAGTGCAAAAGAAAATACAAAAGGTGATTATTTGGAGGCAATAAAAATCCAGAGTCATCCATGTGATGCAAAAAAACTATCCCATCTTCTCCATTTGGCTGGTTACCGCAAACAGTCTTTGGACTCAGAACTCTGTTGGAGGTTTTAGCCTCATCAGTCTTCTAATCCTATCTTTATCCGTATTCTCCAGCAATCCCTTGAAGAATGGGGAAAAAGTTTTTATGTTTGATATAGAAGAAATAACAGGCAGCAAAATTGTTTTACTTTCCATCAATTATATATATTGCATTAAAAATAAATCACCCAAAAATATCTCAGAAACGTTATGAATATGATCTCCAATTTGTTCAATAAGTATATTTCATATAGCCTACTCCAATTAGTTTGGGAGTAAGACTTAGTTGTTGTCGTTATTGTTATAAGTATATTTCAGATTGCAGCTGTGACTTTATCACGCAAACTACCACGTTGAATTTGTTAACGAAAAGCAATAGGAATTTGGTCATAAAAATTATGAAACAGCAAAAATGCAATTTCATACTCAATGCTAAACAGATATGAAGAATTTTAAATTAGCATCTTTACCTTCCAAACAATTTCATCGAGGCATAGACATATCTTTCCATACTTGTCAAGGAAAAGACGCTCAGTTGGAGGCTTCCCACATACATCCTTCACTGCTGAAGTGATAGCAAAGATGACTTCTGCCACTACAGAAAGAGCAGACAGGGAAAAGAAAAAGGAAAACGAAGGTGATCATCAGTAATACAATAAACTGCTGTCAGAATCTTCCCGTTTTTTGCCATTTTCTAATCTTCATTTTTTTTGACTGTAATTTTTGTTATTACAGTCAAATAGTTGCATCATAAAAAGGGGTAACGTTCCTTTATTTCACAGTGAAATGCTAATTTCCCCTCTTAGTAGACTGTGATAATAGGTGGTGGACTAGAGAGGAAGAAATTAAAGCTGAAATTGTCAGTCATTTAAGCTAGATGATAAACTAAATTAAAGGGATTTTTAATCTGGAGGGACTTGAACCTCAGAATAATTTTAAACCTATAAGCTTAATTAGCTTCCATCTTTGCATAAGAAATTAGGTGATTCTTAAAAGTAGAGAACACTCACAGGCAAGTTCATCATACTCATCCTTGCCTACAACAAAAATGCTGACATCCCCAAGCACTGTGTACACAATATAAACTGACCTGTTGAAGGGGAAAAAAAAAAAACAATGATACAACCATAAGTCAAGAGGAATAAAATAGAATAATGAAGAATTATTTGGGTGAAAAAAGAAAGAGACATACAAATATAGAATCAAATATCCAGTCAAAAATGAGATCAATGAGCATGGTTTAAGTTTCTATGCCTACAAGGACGTCCAAAAGTTTTCTGTCCCCACCAATTCTGTGTTTTACAATAATAAAATTGGCAATTCAACTTGTTCAGCTTTTTAGAGAAAAATAATAAAAAAAAAGTACCTCTTCATGGTTCAACTGTAGAAAAATCAATTGCAAATACTGCTCTATGCATTCATGAATTGAAAATTAAGACAAACGTTTATGGGAAAGCTAATTCAATAACTTTAACATACATCAAGAATTCAATAAGAGCTAACAGTAGATTGTTTAAGATTTAACAAATCTATTAACCTCAGTTTGAAATAGCTAAAGTTTCATACATCACTCATTGTACTATTCCATGACATGCAACAGCATGTAGACAGTGCACTGTCATTTCTGAATTATTGACATCTATTATGCATTTAAATCAAAGTGAAATTCACAATGGCTAAACAAGAAAGTGGTAATGACACCATGAAAACACTTCACTAACTCCTATATATATAGAAGATAACTATTTTTCTTTGCTTTCAGATGTCTCTGGGATCCAATCGTTTTAAATGCAATTAAGTGCTAAACTGTCAAACATGTATATTAATAACAAAAAAATGCAGAAATAGGCAGCAGAAAGCTCAAATCTAGTACATAGAACAACCATCAAAATTTCAGGAAGTATAATTTTCTCCAATAAGACACTTCATTAACTCATCAAGTTTAGAACTCCAGCTTTATGTTGCAATTGGCGTCGACTCATATGAAAAATTATGCCCACAACCCAGGTCAGTATCTTTCCCAGGCAGTTTCCAGGTCATCAACAAGTTATTGAAAGGATTAAACATCAATAGTTCTGGGGAAAAGGACACCAGGACTCTAGTAACTATAAATCAGATGAACAAAAATGACAAATGCATAGTAGATAAAATTTTATATTGGATGTAAATAAGACATAATTTGTACATTAAAATCACATTTTAAACCCAAACAGTTTCAACGAGGTTATCTATTCCAATAATAGATGTTACACCTAAATATAAACTCCTAAAAGAACAGAAGCATACATACTTGTGGGAAGCAACGAGAAGCTCTTCATTTTTTACACCTTTAAGATTATCAGCACCCAGCTTAACTAAGAAAGATCTCCAGTGCAGCCGTTCCTCAGCTGGCACTCCACTAAACCTGCAACAGTTGGAAAGATTGTTGGATTATAAACAGCAGCAATCATTCTTTTCATGAATCTCTCTTTATCCTAACGCTATTCACCTCCGAGGCAAAGCGGAGATCTTGCTCCCCACAGGATATATTGCCCCAGTCAAAAAAAAAATTCAAAACTGCAGTCTTTTGTATCTTAATTATAGAAATATTGCGAAATAGGTCACAATTTGTTTATAATTCTCAATCAAAAGCTATCCTCTTTAATTTTGCTTCCGTCCTAATGAACTCCTATTCAGATAAACATGATTCTAACTCTTAGCATTTTCAAATGAGGTCGCTTCTTTCAAGACCCAAATCACTATAGATGTTAACCAAAGTACGATAGGAACAGCACCATTTACAGAAAATTGATTCAACAAAACCCGGAACTCAGTAAGATTCAACACAAAAGGGCATTCAAAACAAAGAAAAACCTACCAAAAATCGAAAAAATTAAACAAAAAACAAGGACACAGCAGCTCAACAGTAAGGTTATATTGATCTAATAACAGCGAGACGCATCGTGAAAGAAGTTATGATTATGAGCCATGAAGGAGGAGATTGATGCGTACCGTTCAATTAGGATGTTGCCTTCAACATTAGCAAACAATACAGCAAGTATCATGTTTCTGGATTTCTTCTCTTCCTTTAAATTTTCCTGTCTTTTCCTTTCCTTTCCGTTCTGTTATATTTTCTGGCACCAAGTGAAACCGGAATAACTCGACCAAGCTACGAAATTATTTATTTATTGGACCCTCATGTATCAAAAATTTACATAATCATATTAATCTTGTGCAATTTTGTACATTAACCTCCAATTTTTTTTAACATAAACTATGTAAGGTTTAACCTAAGATGCTAGTTTTTTTTTTCTTAACAATAAAAATATATTATGGTTCCTTAATTTTCATTCTATTAACTATTTAATCACTTAAGAAAATATTAATTTTTCATTAAAATTAAATGAAATATAATGAATTCAATCTCATTTTACCCTTTTAATCGGATCTCTCTCGAAAAATGTAAATTCTTCTTTTTATTTAATTTTAATGTTAAGGAATTGGATGAACTAAATAATTAAAACCTCATTATTTGACATAGCTAGTCAACCTAAACTCATATCATAAATTTCCCAAAATGTGAAATTTATGTAGTTATTAAACTAGCCCTCCAAAATTTCTTAGACTTGATTCATAATTGATGAATTATATGGGATAGTAATGAATTTTAAAAGATATTTGTATAATATTCAACCTTTCATTTGATGGTTATTGATTAATTATTGTACAATGAAATTTAAGTATACATCTTAGGCATAAGCAGAGCCCAAACCCAAAGATCCATTAACCTTTAGTTGTAGTTTAGAACTAAACTCTAGAGTCTAGAGTAATTATGAGCTTCAAAAAATTTGAAGGGCCTTCTTTTTTTTTTTTTTTAATTGTACTATAAATATCTTTATTTTTTTTATGATGAAATTATTATCGATGTTAGATTTGTGATTAACGCTTACTACAAATTCTTTTTCTACAAATTGAACCAATGATCTTACAGAAATCGTCCACTGAACTTAAATGTATCTTACTACTTGAGTCACTCCTTGTGGATAATAAAAAGTACCTTTCAACGAGTGGTGTAAATTTTGTATAATATAATCATTGATTCAATTACTATATGGTGGTCCAATTATTATGAATATGCTAAATTAGACTCCAATGAAAAAAGAAATATGAAAGGTAAAGCTACCTATCCCTTAGTAGCCAATCAATGAATTAATTAAAATCTCCATAAATGCCACCATTATTATTCTTTTTACAATTTCGACACTAAAACTATCCTAGTAGTTAGCTTAATTATCTTTGAATTGGCAATGAAGAGAATTGATGATGAGCCACCAACTAGGATATGCTTCCACTTTAAGTCAATATAGCTCTTATTGTCTTTTCCTTTACAAGAACATTAAATCATATTTGATGCATGCCATTTTCTTGTTCCTTCCATCACATGGGTTTCAAAAGCTTCAGAAGTATGGACAACTTTTATTAATGTTGGCTTGCTATTGATATTGCAAATTGCAAGTGTTGGACCAAAATGATGAGTAGGGTCTAAAACTGTTTTGGTCCAAAACTGATTTTAAATATACTCACGTTTGAAAGGCATTTAAGTGTTAAGAATGTCAAATGATCAGAAATAATAATATGGGCTACACAATAAGAGTCATCCTTTCATTAACTCATAAATTGGCAAAAACTCTTGTAATACGGTGGACTTGAAATCCGAGACTTCTCATTTTATTCGAAAGTATAAAAATCAAGCAAACAACACTTGATTGATTAGGTAGTACATATTTTTTTTTTTTAGTAAAAGGTATCAATAAGTTTTTAATTGGAAAATTTTCTACTTTTTCTCATTTCATGATTTGTTTTTGAAATTAGAAGGACATAAGTCACAAACAAGAGAATGACAAAGGAGAATAAAATGTCCCCACTCCATTTATTTTCTTCAATAAACCAATATATATATCAACCAAAATATCTTACACAAAGGAATAACAATGGAGGGTCTTAATCATACACATAAATTGGTAAAATATATGTATATAGAAAATATTAATATCCCCTCCTTATGAACTTAAATCAACATACTCCAACTTTGGAAAAACAAGCAGAAAAATATGCAGAAAAATATGCAACGGAAAGGAACTTCACATGGAACTAATAATATTGACTAGTCCAGCATAATGTCCTTGCTATCAACCCACTTTAGCTCCCTCAGTTCCTATTGAGTAGTTCCTCTATCATTTGCAATGCTACCCTCTGCTCCTCATCTAAACTATCACGGCCGCCGCTGCCGCCACGACCATCGTTACCACCACCAACATGGCCAACTTCTTGCCCTATTAATATTTCTGTTGTTTCTGACGAAGACAGTTTAGGCTTGGCTTCTTCTTCATCCTTTTTTCCAAGCTGATCAACAATCATAACCCAATTTGAATCAGAGCGCGGTCCAGCTCGCTTTTGCCATACCCCAATATGAGAATTCTCAGTGTCAAGCCTTAGGCAAGTGAGAGAAGGAGGAGACTTGCAACATTTGCGAAGCTTTGCTTTAAGAAAGGAAGATAGTGCACTAGTACTCAAAGGAGAGGATAATGAAGACTTGTCATTACTAATGCCTTCTTGATTACTCGTAACCACAGGGAAGTTGGTTTTGGCATTACGGCCACTCATTAAAATTGCTGCCTCATCATAGGCTCTTGCTGCCTCTTCAGCTGTCTCAAATGTACCAAGCCACACCCTTCTTTTCCTATATCACAAAAACACACAAACAACAACAACAAGACTGTTAATACTTAATATGTTATATATAAGTTTCCATTGAAAGAAAAGAAGGAGAAGAAGAGAGAAAAAAACCAAATTAAGCTGCGTTTATGAGAAGATGGGTAGATGAGTAGATATATATATAGATAGATAGATAGACATTGGAAAATGAAAAGTACAGTAATGGATGACGAATCTCAGAAACCCACGAGCCCCAGTGGCGTTGCCTGACACCTCTGAACTTCTTTGATTGTACCATATTACTGTCACTAAGTACTCTGTCTGTCTTTCTCAAAGAAAGAGAGAGATTATTGAGTAAGAATAGAATTAGTTGGGAATGGCGATGAAGATATATATACAAAAATTTTATCATCACGAACTAAGGGTAGATGTATTTATTTATTTACTAAGTAATAAGTTATACAAAGCTAATTGCCCTAACTTTGTGGTCCTTTGGATGGTATCTACCCTACAATAGGTTCCAATGAGATCAGAATTTTTTCCATTGCCAGCCATTATTGAGTAAATAATTATTAGGGCACCATTTGTACCATGACCTTCTCTAAATGCCTCTATCTAGCTTCATTTTCTTTCTATAATGGAAATTGTTGAAATTAGGGTAATTAAATTTCATGTAAAGATAGCAAAGCCTAAACTAAATTTGTTGGTGGATGTGGATTTTTGTAAGTTATAGTTAAGATTTCATATAGCCAAACATGGTAAAACCCGAACTAGATTTCTTTCTGTTCTAAGTTTTTTTTTTTTTTTGGGAAAATAGAGTTCCAATTAATTATATAAGTTTTTTTTTTTATTCGTTGGTAGACTCAATAGACCGAAATAACACACGTACTCCGACTACATAACAGTTTGTCTTCTCCTAAACTCAACAAATTGGTAAAAACACCGTGGTTAAAAAGACTCGAATTTGAAACCTTCC
Organism: Jatropha curcas; assembly: GCF_041381405.1. Taxonomy (NCBI): domain Eukaryota; kingdom Viridiplantae; phylum Streptophyta; class Magnoliopsida; order Malpighiales; family Euphorbiaceae; genus Jatropha; species Jatropha curcas. The sequence goes on along the minus strand of NC_143151.1, from coordinate 30,946,142 downwards.
ACTCCTCACATGTAATTTTTTTTAGTATGTGTTTTGCACTTGTATATATTTCCATATTATTAATATGTTTTAACAAATTTAAATTACATTAATATTTTTTTTAATCGGTGCATACCATATATAAAAATTAAATAGGAATTAAATGAAATTAATAAGAAGAATTAAAAATAAAAATTAGATTTACTCTAGTTAATTTTCTCGCTCAAGAAGTGAGAAATTTCGAGTTTTGGACCATGAGAATGAAAAAACTATCCTTGTCGTATGCATACACCAAATTATATATGTACATACCGCTTTAATTGCTGACTGAATTTGCAAATTACGTGTAGGAAATTGCAGTTGCAAATACAATTATCAATTGCCATAGATGTCTCTCGTATACATATATGAAATAGACATGACTATAAAAATAAATAAATAAATAAATAGATTTCCGATGAATTTTATTATTTCATTTCATGAAAGGGGCAGCTTCAATTTCTTTCCATGAAAGACTCCCTTGGCATGTACCCAATATAGGAGGTATCACCTATCAAAGAGCAAATTCTTAAACATATTCATGATTGAAGGTCAATCCATTATCCATATATATACAATGGATTATGCAATTTTTTTTATATATAATTGAACTGGAATATATATATATATGACATAAAATGTATGTGCGAAAACAAAAATATATTGTGAATTAAATATAATGCATGAGCTATGTGAGAAAAAAAAATAACACGTTTACTTACCACATAAGTTATGATATATAGTCTCCTCTTATGGATTAATATCACCAATTTAAATTTTTGAAAGGGAAATTTTAAATTTAAAAAATATAATTTAAAAGTGCCAAATTTAACAAAATAGGGAGAATATAACAATTCATTCCAAAAAAAGTTCATCTACTATAAAATGTTATCGTATAAAGAATGATCTTCTAAATAATTATAAGCTTCAAGTATAATACTTCTGTTAAAATCAAATTTAATTACATTATATTATATTGTATTTTATTCCATTCCACTAACAAAGTGTAAATATTAAAATGCATTATGTTGTTCTTGAAGAAGAAAAAGACTTATGGCAGCTTCCAGTAAATGTAAAGAAGAAAGAAGCAAAGCATAAAATTGAGGAGTCTGAGGATATGAAAATGGACACACGTTGAAGTACTAGATACAGAAGTTGGCAAAGATATATATATAAAGCCAATCATTAATATACACACTACTTGGGTTCACAATACATAAACCTTTGCTTCTTCATCTTTTTCACTGTTTAAAGAAACTTCTAGTTTCACTTTCATTGCCATTTGCCGATATTTTTTTTCTTGCCACAACCAAATGTTATTTTCTCGTTAGTTTAACAGTTTGATGAAAGATTAATCCTTTTTAAAAAGAATTACTCCACAACTTTATCTTAAAATAACTACAGAAGGGTTTAGTGCGCTTCTGAATCAAACTATCATGATAATATGTTTATTGATAGCGAATAACTTTCTACCTTTTAATGTAAAATAGTTTGCAAGTTAATAGTAATTGTTGTTTTTTTTTTTCCTTGGTTATGAAAAATAAAATTAGAATAAAATAATTATTTTGTATGAAATCATTTAAGGGTTAAATTTGTTAATGATCATGATTAATACATATATATATATATAAAACAATTTAAAGGTTAAATTTAGCCACCCAACCCATTAATCACGGTCCATTATAGAAGTTAATGCCTACGAGCACTTCAAATTATAAAATAATGCCAATAGCTACTCTTGATATAGGTCATCAAAAATTCTTGAAACCTTTTTCAAAGAAAACTCTCAAACTTTTATGGTTGGATAAGTGTCAATAAATCTTAGGATCTAAAAGTGGATGATTTCTTGTACTTAGATCTAGCTGATTATTAGAAGATCAATATAAATTATATATGCTATCTCCACCGTAATTTTTATCTCGGTTTGACTTGCATACAGATTAAAAAATTATAATTTTTTTTAATATACCCGATTATTAATCTCCATTAAAATTAAACGATCCATATTGAATTAATCAAACTATAATATAATATTAAAAGATTAAAGATTGATATTTTGATTTTGTTTATAATGAGGTTTAATTAATGATAATATAGTAATTTGATTATTATATTTATTGACAAAGAAGCATATTAAATAAGAGTAAAATAATAAAACTGAAATATTATTCACTCCTACAAAAAGAAACATCGAGACGGATGAAAATAAAATAGGACAAAAATTATAGGACAGGGAGAGTAGTTGATTTAGTTGTTAGTAGTTCTAGATTAGTTGTTGATAGATTAAATATCACTTAGTCAAAAATATGAAAATAGATACGAGTTTATTTTTATGAGACGAATTATAATTTTAAAAATTTAAACACAAAAGTATAGAGTATTTAAAAGTGTATTTATTAAAATAATTCATTTATTTATTTTATTTTCTCATTGAAACCCCACCATAATCATTTAGCATAATAATAATATAAATAGGACCACTTCATCAATACACTATACATTATAGCTTGAGATGCCATTTAAAGAAATTTTTGCTTATATACCGTTTTTTAAATTAATTTTTATACAATAATCGAATAATAACACTTTTGCATTTACAAAGCTATATATGTCTAGTTGAAGCTGGATATATAGTCCCTTTTATGCTAATTAAAATTTATTTTTTATTTTTTTATCTTTTATTTCGATATTTATATAGTTGGTTGGTATAAATTATACAACAAATTTATCATTTTTTAATAATAAGTCTTTAAAATACAAAGTTTTATAATTAAAAATATATTTGTAATCTTATAAATTTCAATTTTAAAATTTTTAGTTCATTTTCAATAATATAAACCAAAAAATAAAAATATATTTATTTTATTTTTTCAATAATTTTTATTTCTAAAAAAATTATTTTTTCAAAAACAAACGAGAGCCTTATTTTACATTTAAGATGCAGTGATCCTCCTGATTCCTAAGGGTTAATGCCATCCCCTTTTCTAACATGGGCTGAGAAGGCCATTTTCTGTATAAAATGGGTGGATACTAAGAATACTCATGGGCTTATACAGCCCATTTTGATAGTCACTATATTGACTATCAAACCTACAAATATTTTGAAAAGAAAAAAAAAATTAATAATCTAATTTTTGGAAGTTTTTCCCATAAGCGTGGGCTACACAAACTTACTAAATCGATAGAAACTCTTATATCGAGATGACTCAAACTTAAGACATTTCATTCTTCATATAAATAAAAATATCAATCAAACCACATATAATTATATATTTACTTTATTACTAACAAATGTTATTTCAAGTTCACTGAAATTTTTTGAATGTGCAAGTTTCTACCAACGTTATGAAATTTTATTGACTTGTTATAAGGACAAAATTTTAAAAATAATAAAGTTCAAATAACATGTAATATATATTATAATAAATCTGCTACTTTTTTCATTTAAGAAAAAGAAAAAAAAAAAGATTTTTTTGGTAAGGTTTGACCGTTGGTTGTTACTTGAATCATTTGTGGATTAGAACTTGAACTCTAGAATTTAATAATTTAAGATACCTTTCCTACGCTAGTTGTACATTTATGGCATAATGGCATTTCGTTACTGGTTACACGTGGATATGATTTATGAGGAAGGCCCCATTTTATCTTCTCCTTAAATCACATAAACGGTCCTGATGGGACTTCTCCTTTCATCTAGACTGTTGGATTAGAGCCATTGACTATTACTCCCTGTCGGCAACCTTTTGTTGGGTCTCAGCCTCGTGAAATATCTCACATGTGGACGTGGCTGCTTTACAATGCGGTCAGGGATAACTTTTTCATCGGTGAACCGGTTTGATCGTAAACTTTGCTCTATACCCATATTTTATTTACATAATTTGATAAAATACACGTATTAAAAATTTAATAAATAAAAATTTTTTTGCTATGTTATATTTTTAACTCATTGAAGATGTTAATAATAGTCTCTCATTTGATGAAAGATCATAAAAGTTATAATTATTTTTATGACTAAATTTAGAAATATTGTAAATATTTTAAGAAATAAAAAAAGAAATAATAAGTAAACAAAATGATACGAAAAAAGTATTTTTATTAACAACTTCATCCATTTATTTATTTACTAGAAATAACTATAATATTTTTAATTTTTACTTCCATCTCATAATCATATTCTTTTTATAAAAAATAGCTCTTTTTTATAAATCGCCGGTATCCAAATTTCAATATCAAAGACTACTTAATTGAGTTCAAAACTTAGTCATAATTAAGCCTTTTCATCCCTATTTACTAAAAAAATACCTTTTTATCGACATTTAAAAAAAAGATTTGTTTTACTAAAAAAAGTTACAACAATCTCTTTAAATGTAACACACGTGGATAGCTTACATTAACGTAATTAACACTTAGTCAAAAATAAGTATAAAATTTTCTAATTAAAATAAAATTTGTTAAATCATCAGTATGCGAACCTTAGGGACCGCCTTATCTAATTCAGGACTTAATCATAGTTAAAACTCTTTTTACATATCCAACTTATGTTGTCAACTAAATCACGATCTATAATTAAAAAGATTTTTTCTTACTGTTAGAATAACATATGAGTATATGAGAAATCATGTTCCCCTGATTTAAGGAATTACCTTTCCTTAATTTATGGGATTGTTGACCCTAAAATTATGGTTATTTACCTTCCTTAGCTACACTCCTCATGTATATAAATACTTGCTATAAAATGTACTTGGATATACATCTTTATCAATTCTCCTATCTTATCTTAATTCTCTTCTCTTCTTTCATAGTTTTCCAAAAAAAAAAAAAAAATTCTCTCCTCTTCTTTCATATTATTCTAAATTTATAACAGGAAAAAAAACCAAAAAAATAATAGCTCAAGTAAGAATTGTGGATGTCATAATTATTTTTTAAAAATAGGGGAATGAATTTTTTTTTTTTTAAAAAGATAATATAAAGGTACAATCATAGATAAGAATATAATTCTTTTTTTATTTTTTCAGATTACTTCAAAATGACAATATGCTTATTCTTTTTATTTTTCACTTGATCAGATCATTATTTGAACAAATAAAAGTTGTCATCAAAAGATGATTTCAGAATCCATGATTACTTCTTGGATCTTTTGTCAGCTTAAAGATCACACTTCCATCGTGCTGAACGAAAAAAGAATTTCTTTTTTTTTTTTTTTTTTTGTTGATATAGAAGTTGAAATTAAAAGTATATGCTAACCGAGTTTCTTTCTGTATTTATTTTCTTTTTTTTAATTATAAATTTTTCTTCTCCAATTGGGTCATGTCATATGTATAATGTTTGAACATCAAACATTTTGACGAAGAGAAGAAATATAAATTAAAATTAATTATTAAAATATCAAGAATTGAACTTAAAACTTCTTAGTTCAGAGCATCACCCCTGTCAGTATTGTAAATAGTTTGACTTTGAGCCTATTATCCATAGGAATAGATCTTAAATTAACTAACACGTCAACATACCATTCAAATGTGAAATAATGTAAGATCACATGTCATTTTGTTGTCAGGAAACTTCTTCTAATTGCCAAAAGAGTACGCAGGTCGAATTTTCATAGTGAATGCCAAAAAAAAAAAAAAAAAAAAAAAAATTGAGACTTTACATTAAAAAAATAAAAAGTTATAATCGTCATTTTTGACGGGTGACGCTTTTCGACTATTCAAATTTTCTTTTCATCTCTTTTTATCAGACTTATAAAGTCAATTGACACTTAGCAAACATAAAACATAATATGGTATTACTTTAGAATTCCCTTCCCCAGTACTAAAAAGAAAAAATCCTTAAGCTGAATAAAAAACTTAAGCATAATCTTTAATAAAAAATATATATCTAATATTAATTTTTAATATGCATATAGTTTTAATAGCGAGTGCTTAAAATCATTAATTTTTAACATTTTGTAGTATAATAAAATTGATTAAGAATATAAATATTATAATTTGCTTTAAAAAATTGGATGCAACTTAACAAATTATCTCAATGCGAAGCATCCACAATAAAAAGGCCAATTGGGATCTACAATACTTGCTTGCCATGTGAAACTTACTTTTTTTTACACGTACTACCTTTTCTAGTCATGTGAAACAATATATAATCTGTGAAATGTATAATTTTTTTTTTATGTTTTATTGAATTTTTTTTAAACCTTAAATTTCATGGTGAATTATTATATTTCTAAAAAATTATCAAATTGGTAGTATTGTAAACCTTTTCAAACTACTAAAAATAGTTTTTTTTTATATTCTTTTTAGCTTTTATATATAAAGTATTAATTTGATTTACTATTAGTATAATTTTGGAATAATAATTTTTATATTTTTTTAATTATTGAAAAAGTGTTTAATTTTTCCAATCTTGTAAGTTGAAATGTTAAATAGAAAAATTTACGAATTTAAATATTTAACATGTATATTTTTATAAATTAAAATATTTAATAAGTTAAAATAAATATTGAAAACACCATGAAATTTTTTTAAATAAAATCCACGAATAAATCGATGATTTAACCATATATAATTAAACACACAAGCATATGATGTTCTTAAGCTACCACCAAGTTAATAATTTAATGATAAAGTACATAAACTTATTTAATGATTAGAATAACAATGGCCATGATTGTGAAATCAAGAAATTAGAATGTAAAATGAGCTATAAAATAAGATTAACTCAAATAAAGAACCAATTGAATAATTTAAAAAACAAAAACAGACTAATTAAAAAATAATAATGATAAGTGAAATTATCTTAAAATAAATAACTAATTAAATAATTAAAAGAAAAAAACTCTTCCCAATTGTCGCATCGATACAGCTCTGCTCCCAGCGTATCAACCGAGTCCATAAGCCTTTTTTTAAGAGCTAATCTCGCGACTCACACACTCTCTCTCTCTCTCTCTCTCTCTCCATTTGTCCTCCTTTTCACATTCCCTGCTTTACTTCAATCATTGTACGTATAAATAAATATACACATCTAAGCACAAAGCGGAGCTAAGATCGGATCAGATCATTAGAGTCTCTCTCATTCTCAGATCTCTCTGTTTCTGTTTGATCTAATCCAGGTGAGTAATTTCAATTCTTCTTTCTTCTTTTTCACTGATTTCTTTTCTTATTTTCACTTCTTTTCGTTATTAGATTGCTATGATATGATTACAGTTTCTTAATTGTCACGACCATCTCCTTTTGAAATTTGTTCAGAGTTCAGACTTTCTGCTTCTATTACAGTATTTTTCTCTTTATCTTTCCTTTTAATTATCCTTTTTTAAGTTCATTTGATTTCGTTTCTAAAGTTTTTCGCCTGCCTTAAACAAGGAAAAGACAAAACAGGTTGATTGATCATTTCGTTGATAATTCCTTTTGAGTCTGTTGACCTTTTTTTATAACTTAAATATGTATAAATAATAGGCTAATTGATTCATTTAATTTGCATTTTCGGACAGGTGAAGAATGGCGCAGATATTGCTGCACGGAACTTTACACGCAACGATCTATGAGGTGGATAAGCTTCATAGTGGGGGTGGACCCCACTTTTTTCGCAAGGTATATAGTTGTATATTCTCGATTTTTTTGTCCCTCTCGGTGGATCTTGAACTGTATTAACTTAATTTGTTTTGGTAATGGTGCTATTTTTTTTTTTTTTTTTTAATTCAGTTATTATGGAGTTTTTCATTTTTCTTTTTGGGAAAGAGAGCTTACCTAAATTTTGGTTGTTGGAGTAGCTTAGTCATTTGCACTGCAGTTATCTTAATTAGCATACTTCAGGCAAAGATCTTTTCTCTGTAATGCTTTTCCATGTATCGTGTTGGTGTTGATTTGGAATCAACCTAAGAAATTCACCAGTGGGAAGTGGTGAACTGACTTTTATTAAAGGTCCTTGTTTGTCTACTGGCAGATTAACCTGGTGGACATTTATCTATTTGGGTAAATGATGTCTAGTATTGACTGATTGAGTACCAGTTGACCTTTGTTTAACATTAAGCTAACAAATTCATGAATAATGAATTGTTATTACAATCTATTGCTGATCAAAATTTAGTTTGAGGGAAACTAAGTAATGAGAATACTTGATGATATTTTTATCAAGTACCAGGCAATCTCCATGAATTGTTAACTTGAATTAACTTCTAAGAACAAATGATTTGGTGCTCTTTGTTAAAAAACTCGTTTCTCTTTATCACATGCCTGATAGGATTTAAACATGTTTTCTGCATATTCATAATTGAAACATTAACTTTAATTTGTACCCACTTCTTGCATTTTTAATACATTTCCAATGATCTTGATTTTTTAACATTTTTGTCTTTGTTCGGAACTTTCATTTGTCTTGGTTCGGAACTTTCATTTGTGATGACAATGGCCTTTCTGATCTTATATTGCTAATATTTCCATTTTCTTTTGATATGTATAGAGTAGGGTATCTCAAAAAGATGAATTATCAAGAAAACAGAAACAGGAAAAGGAAGATTTGTAGTTAGACAAATATCCTGGCTATCTTGTCAACATGAATTTGTGTTACTGTCTGTTACACCATGAGACTTTCAGCTCTTGATTTTGAGTACTAATGAGACTGACATTTTGGTAAACTAATTACATATGATGTTGGAAACAATTCCTGGTCCTTCTCATATGAGTGGAAGTTTATTTTTTTAATAAAGTGGTTGAAGCAGAGGTCCACAGGCGTGCCTTACTTAAGGCTCAAGGGATTGCACCTCAACATTCCTTAGTCCTCAGGCAGGCTAACTCATTCAGGCTATTGCCTCTAGGTAGAGGCGCTCCTTGGGCATGCCTTTCTATCTTTTTTTCTTGAACAAATCACCTAGCGTTTTCTTTCAATATAAAGATTTCTAGCAAGCATCTATTTACATAAAGTAAGTAATAAATAAAAGAAATAGAATGGAACACAAAAACTCGTGATGTGTTTTGTCATCTAGTCTTCAGCCAGCAACCATTCAGATATGCCTCTCTCAATTTCTCTTCCGAATGTTTGCTCTCTATTTTCTATTTTCTTTTTCATATTCTTGATACTCTTTTCTATCTTAACTCCAATATCTTAAAATATAAATCTTCATGTTGCCATTTTTTTTCAAAGTTTTTCTTTCTTTTTCTTTTTTTGATATCTTAATTTATAATTTTCAAATTTATGTGTTTTAATTTTTTTTTTTTTTTTTTTTTTTTTACTTTTCACCTCACCTCATTCAGGTGCGTGCCTTGGCCCAATGGCTAGCGCCTAGGCTCTAGCAGTCCTTTATGCCTTAGTGTGCCTTGCGCCTTTAATTACTTTGCAAAGCTCAAAAACCACATGTCTGCATTGAGAACTTGTTTGTTTAGATTTACTGCAAAATTTTCTGAGATCAAAATATTTTCATCTGTTGCATATCTTGTCTTGAGGATTGAATTGGCTGTAGGTAGTTGATAGAATTTTGAAAGACTCAATGCCAAAGTTCTATGAAGCGTTATTTTTGTTGATCTCTCTCTTTCCATTATGACATTCAGTCTACTATAGTCCCACACTCCTATCCCATTGGTTATTTACATGGGCTGAGATTCAATAAGTTTAACTTTCTAGTTTTCTATGTGTCATATCATGATGGCCTATTTTGTTATTTCCTCATGCAAAGAAAAGTCGTGTTTGGTAATACAGAAATGATTTGCCATGAGAAGTTATACTTAACTCAATTTGAAAGCCTTAATTCCAAACTATTTGCAGTTGGAATATGGGTCTGTTTCCTCCATTCTATTCCAAACCAATTTGGGGAAAATGAGGTGAAAATATAAAGAAAATTTGAGTCATTTCTGGAAAGTATATCAAATATATTTGTGAAGGTAATGTACTTCATCACAAACATTTGTAAGTAGTAATCTTGCCTGTAGGAGATTTGTTTTTTTATTGTAGTTTTACTAAAAAAAAAATGTTTTGCATTTATTTCAATTTTAAAATAGGTTTCATTTTTTGGCATTTTTATCATTTGAAGATATTTTCTTTCTTTTTAGTTGTTTTTACAGGGAATAATATTATTGACGAAGAAAGAAATGATTGTACACTCCTATAACTCAAAAAAACCTGACAACAAGAAACATAATATACAAACTAAAAAGTAATGCCTTCCAATTGAGTTGATTTTCTCTTTCTTTTTTTTAATTTGTTTATTTATTTATTTTTTGTTGTGATTTATTGCCTCTGAGTTTTGGTATTTTAGGGAATAAAACTTTGGCTTTCTTGCTCTCTGAAGTTGTATTTGTAATTTTCTTCTTCTACTGTTTGGCATCACGAACTTCTTGAGCTCTTTTTCCTTTTGGATACTAAACTATGTTTTCCTGTGCTGCTCAACAATCCATTTGAAGCTATGTATGTTTTTTTTTTCTCCTAGTGCCTGAGATTATTTACAAATCACGGTTATCTTTTGCGGCATGCGATCTTGGTGTTATAAATAAGTTAATGGCACTGGAATTTAAAAAGGAAAAAAAAAAAATCTTTGCTTCAACCTTCAAGTATCTGATTGTAGATCTTTGTTGTAGCTCATGGAAAACATTGAGGAGACAGTTGGTTTTGGCAAGGGAGTCACTAAACTCTATGCAACTATTGACTTAGGAAAGGCTAGAGTTGGGAGGACCAGAATACTTGAAAATGAACACTCTAACCCCAGGTGGTATGAGTCTTTTCACATTTACTGTGCTCATCAGGCTTCGGATGTTATATTCACAGTCAAGGATGATAATCCCATTGGGGCAACTTTAATTGGAAGAGCATATGTGCCAGTTGAAGAGTTACTAGATGGGGAAGAGATAGACAGATGGGTTGAGATATTAGATGAGGAAAAGAACCCTGTCAGCGGTGGTTCTAAGATCCATGTGAAGCTGCAATACTTTGACATTAGCAAGGACCGTAACTGGGGCCGGGGTATCAGGAGTCCAAAATATCCTGGAGTGCCTTATACATTTTATTCACAGAGACAAGGATGTAGAGTCTCTCTCTACCAAGATGCTCACGTTCCGGATAAATTTGTTCCTAAAATCCCTCTGGCTGGGGGCAAGTACTATGAGCCTCACAGGTGTTGGGAAGATGTTTTTGATGCAATTACGAATGCAAAACATCTGATCTACATCACTGGCTGGTCTGTTTATACTGAAATCACCTTGGTAAGAGATTCAAGGAGGCCAAAGCCAGGAGGGGATATCACTCTTGGTGAGCTGCTTAAAAAGAAGGCAAGTGAAGGTGTCCGGGTGCTTATGCTTGTCTGGGATGACAGAACCTCTGTTGGTCTATTAAAAAAGGATGGATTGATGGCTACTCATGATGAAGAAACTGAACACTTCTTCCAGAATACTGACGTACATTGTGTTTTGTGTCCTCGAAATCCTGATGATGGTGGAAGCATAGTTCAGGATCTACAAATCTCTACCATGTTCACTCATCACCAGAAAATCGTGGTGGTTGACAGTGCATTGCCTAATGGAGATTCTGAGAAGAGGAGAATAGTTAGTTTTGTTGGGGGTCTTGACCTCTGTGATGGAAGATATGATTCCCCATTCCATTCCCTTTTCAGGACATTGGACACAGCACACCATGATGATTTCCATCAGCCCAACTTTGCTGGTGCTTCAATCCAAAAAGGTGGTCCAAGAGAACCTTGGCATGACATCCACTCTAGACTTGAAGGACCCATTGCATGGGATGTCTTGTTTAATTTTGAGCAGCGATGGAGAAAGCAAGGGGGTAAAGATCTGCTCCTTCCGATGAGAGAACTGGAAGACGTCATCATTCCCCCTTCTCCAGTTATGTTTCCTGATGACTATAACACATGGAATGTCCAGTTGTTTAGATCCATTGATGGTGGGGCTGCATTTGGTTTCCCTGATACACCCGAAGATGCTGCCAGAGCTGGGCTTGTTAGTGGAAAAGATAATATCATTGACCGAAGCATTCAGGATGCTTATATCAATGCCATTCGAAGGGCAAAGAATTTCATTTATATTGAAAATCAGTACTTCCTTGGAAGTTCATTTGGTTGGAGTCCTGATGGTATTAAGCCCGAGGATATTAATGCATTGCATCTAATTCCCAAGGAACTTTCACTTAAGATAGTTAGCAAGATTGAGGCAGGGGAGAGGTTCACTGTCTATGTTGTTGTTCCAATGTGGCCAGAGGGCATCCCAGAGAGTGGATCAGTTCAAGCAATATTAGATTGGCAGAGAAGAACAGTGGAAATGATGTATAAGGATATTGTACAGGCTCTTCGAGCCAAAGGTATTGAGGAGGATCCTCGGAACTACTTGACATTTTTCTGCATTGGCAACCGTGAAGTGAAAAGGAGTGGTGAATATGAACCTTCAGAAAAACCTGAGTCTGATACAGATTATGAAAGAGCTCAATCTGCCCGGCGCTTCATGATTTATGTTCATTCAAAGATGATGATCGGTAAGTGCCTATGTTAACTTTACGTTGGCCCTTTATTTTATTATCTTCTATTGTTGCAAGTTGCCAAGTTCCTTTGCTAATTTTAAGGATGTTTAAAATGGTTCTTCTTGCAAAATGAAGATGCACATGTACTCATTTGACATGACATATCCTAGAGAGGGGGAAAAGTTCAAAAAAATTGCTACTTTGGGATTGTAGATCTTAGATTGATTCATACTTGTATTTCTCTGTCTTGCTTTAATTGTTCGATATTGTTACCTTAAGTATTTGACACTCGGCTTTTGCAGTTGATGATGAGTACATAATAGTTGGGTCTGCCAACATCAACCAGAGGTCAATGGATGGTGCCAGGGACTCAGAAATAGCTATGGGAGCCTACCAACCATATCATTTGTCAACCAGGCAGCCAGCACGAGGTGAGATCCATGGTTTCCGTATGGCATTATGGTATGAACACCTTGGCATGCTTGATGATTCCTTCCTTAATCCGGAAAATGAGCAATGTGTAAGGAAGGTGAACCAGGTTGCAGAGAAATATTGGGATCTATATTCAAGTGAGACACTTGAACACGACCTACCTGGTCATTTGCTTCGTTATCCTATTGGGATTACAAGTGAAGGAGATGTGACAGAACTTCCAGGAACTGAGTTCTTCCCTGACACCAAGGCTCGTGTTCTGGGCGCCAAATCTGATTACCTCCCTCCTATTCTCACAACCTAATGGAACTCTACTCAGTTCTCTAATAACAACTTGCTTTGTCGACTGGTTTATATTACTAGTTGTAGTGAAAAATAAATCATCCTATTCAATGCTTGCTTGCTGTATTGTTTTCCTGCCAGGATGTTCATATCAGTGTTTACAGAGATGTGTTAATGCTATGTTGTGATATGACGGATGCTGAGTTGCTGACTGATTTGAACTTTAAGCTTTGTTGATCTCGCCTCTGTATGTTCTCTTCATTGTCCTAGATTGTCTACAATTTTCCCTGTAATCAATTTCTTAATAATCTCGTTCCGAAATCTTTATATGTTGCTTCTCTTTCCCTCTCTCGCTCAGGAACTGAAATGACTGAAATATTTCGTTTTAGTACTTTTTCTTTTTGTAGCAATTGTGACAAGATCAAGTGTTCTCTAGCGCTTTTGACTAATAACTTCAAAAAAACGGTAAATTAACACGTGTTATACAAATTATTATTCCCATTCAACAGACGGTTGATTATCTTATTTACAATTGAAAATGCGAAGGTGGAGTATTTGTTAGTTGATTAGGAATATTGGATTATTTCTTGTACTATCTACTAATTATTTTACACCACAAATTTGTAATGACTGTGATTGGGATGTCTGAATCGACGTTACGAGATTATCTATATGGTGATTGTGACCAATTCGATTAGGTGAAGTAACTTTATCATTTTGTACAAGTGTCTGGTCATGTTGCTTCAGGAAAAATGTCGACGAGGTCATCTTGATATCTACTTCTCATCTTCAAAAACTGTATCGTATTACTTAGAGTCTGGCATTTCTAGTCGGCAGACAATCTTTATAATATTCTCTTAAAATTATCGGTAAAATGTTTTTATTCTAGACGGCTAAGAAAATTACCACTCTGTCGTTCAAAAGCGATCCATCGTTTAGTTTAATGCGAGGTCATGACCTGTCGTTTTCTCAAATTGCAAAAAAGAAGTCAAGATGAATGGACGGTTAGCTTCGAATTTATATGGATGACATTATATTAGCAAGTAAACGACAAGTTTTGGTACGGAGAACGAATTATTTCCCATTAGACTGTTAGATTAGAGCACTTCTGCCCGTCCACGTGGGCCGGCATTTTTTAAATTTATTTCTACCTCCCAACTTGTAGTACGTCAAGCAGCTGTTTGGATGAGCATTAGTAATTAGTTTTCATAGCTAGTTAAGAGTTAGGGTGAGGAAATAGATCGGTTCGTTCAAACCAAACCCAACTAAGGAGGGAAAAAAGCAAACTTATGAGAGTGTATTGGATTAGGATTATGCAAAATTTTTAAAGAATCGTTGAGTTTAATAGAATTAAAGGATTTCTTAAAATTTTCACAGATTCCATTAAAATTTTACATAGAGCTTTATGAAAATTGGTGAGACTTTTTTTTATAAATTTTGATTGACTTTGATAAAATTATAATGATTTCTCCATATCTAATTAAAATTAATTTCAGAATTTAATTGAACAAATTAAAAGGTTTTGGAAACCAATTGAAAAACTGAAAAACAATAAGAAACCAAAAAGTTAACGTGTCATCGTTTCTAAAATTATTTTTTTTTTCTTGAAAAATGACTAGACAATCAATCGTCGTAAATTAAAAAACAAAATAAACTAAAATTGAATTAATTTGATCCTTGTCAATAAGTAAATCTCCGTTGAAAGCAATTCCTCTAATAAATTTGCAACAGAGACTTTTTATTTCACTTTTAAATAACAACCTAAAAATTTTGCATAATTTGAATTTTTGAGAAAATCTATAATTGGTAGTAAAAACATAATAAAAGTATGATACATTGTATACTAACCACAAATCATTGTTGTTTGATCACCACGGAAGTGCAATAGAGCACAGAAAATGACATGACTTTTGTCTGGAATATTTACGTTCAAACATAGTTTTATATCAAACACATGGATTTAAATTTGTAAATCAGCCGCGAAGCCACGTTGAAAAAAAAAATTTCTGAAATTCTAATTCCGAGTCAGTTATATTTTTCTTGGAAAATCCCAATCAAATTGGAAATTTTCTTTTATAAATACGCACAAATATAATAAAACAGATGTCTCCAACGTCTGGTCAGTTATAGTTAGAAGGACACGTATTAACGACCAAATCGTTTATCATGTCGTTAGATGGAAACGTGCTCTTCACTACTTGGTGCCAAAGCGGATGTTGGACAATTGATATGCCTCCACGTGTGAGTAGAGTAGGCCCTTTGGGGATATTTATCCCTCAAATTGGGCTCCACAGGACCCAAACATATTTCTCCATCAATATCTTTTTTTTTTTTTTTTGAAGAAAAGAAGAAGTTAGGTTATCTACTTCATATTAGAATTATATATGTATCATTTAGCTAGTAGTTAGCTCCTTTTTTTTTTTAAAAAAAAGTTATAATATATAAAAAAATAATAATAATATGTTCATGTAGTCACTAATGGACTTATGGCCCCCAGCCCATGATATGTTAATTTTGACCTCACCGACTTCATAATACTACTAAATATATTTATTAAAGCACTTTAGTTTGATTAAATTTGACCCTTTGTTGTTGGAAATTCATACAAATTTTTCTAATTTTAAATTGTATGATCAAATTATTAATATGATGGAATATTCTTCTTTTTAGTAAGTGGGAATTGAAATGAATTGTATATAAAAATAATTCTTATAGAATTTTCTCGATTTATATAGAAATCAAATTCAAGATGTCTGAATAAAAATTTTAAGTATTAGAAACGAGAGATTGTTGAAGTCATTTTGAATATTACAAAATTTTGATTGAACTTTAATCAACATATGATTAAAATTAATAATTCATAAAAAAAAAAATTTACAAACTAATTAACTATTATGACATTCAAATTTAATTAAAATCATTATTGATGAGTTTAAATTTAAAGTTAAATTTTGAAATTTTATTAATCAATTCCCTTGCTTTTAATTTGTAATTTTTCAATTGAATCCCTTCAATCAATGGTATATATTAATGAATTGATTAGGCATAATTTTTTTATTTCATAATAAACACTATCTACAAGAAATATTATGCTCACGCATAAAATTTGCCACATTTCAATTTACATACAAAATTAAAAAAATAATTAAACCACCTCAATTTAAAAAAAATAATAATATTGCAAGTTATATTTTCCAAAGTGATAGATAAAATATAATAAAAAAAAATCTAAAAAAGGACATAATGTAAAGGACAGAGAGATTATTTTTTTTTTGTAACAGAAAAAATTATACTTTTCCATCTCATAAAGATGAACTTACTTGCTCACGAGGAATAACATGAGATGACAGAAATTCATTTTCCCTTAATCAGAAATTTCGAATTTAAACTCTGAGTATGGAGTCTTTAAATACTCGGAAGGGAGCGCTTTGCCACCTCTGTGGACTACCTATCATAAATTCGGATTAATCGGACCAATGAACTTCAAACTTCGGACGGTTAAAAAAAGAAAAAGATGAACTTACTTTCTTTTTTATTTAATCCAAATTATGTTTTGAAAATGAATTTAATTTTTTTAATTCTCTAATGCACTTTCTTTTACAAATATACCTCTAATTTGGTATACATTATCATTAACAATTTATAGAGGCATAATAAGAAAAATATTGAAAAGGTTTATTATAATTTTTTTAATAAGTGTGAAAATAAAAATAAGGCATGGCCTTGATTGACCATTGAAATTGGCATTGGCATCATTTCCCATTCTCGATCGAGACCCGAGAATTTGACCAACTCGTATTTTGTAGAGGCGTGTTGACTGCTCGATTCGATTCCTCCTTAAACCTTCCGTGTGGGTCAACAAAAATCCCAAACCAAACGCATCAAAAACAACAACAACCACCCTTCCCTCTTCCAATTCCTTCTATCATTTTAAAGCAAAAGGAGCAATCCACGCCTATATCAAAATTAAATAAAATAATAAAAATTCACAAAATGCATAATTTCATATTTATATTTTACATGTGTGAATTTATATATTTAACTAATAAAAATTTAATCATCAGGTGAATGGTGAAAAAATAAAATTTAACTTAAGTAAATTTTATTTACTAAAGTAAAAGTAAAGTCTAAATATTGACAATTCCTAATCCCTTTCAAAGGGTGATATCACATGACTTTCCAATTTAAAAAAAGAAAACAATAAAAATATCAGTATGGCCTGGCCTACAATTAAAACCCAACCCATCTCTGATTCTGATTTCTGAGTCTATAATTCTATATAAGTTCTCTTCCTTCCTGTACATGATTCTTGGTACAAGTTAACCAACCGAACTACCTTCTTCTTCTTCTTCTTCTTCTTCTTCTTATATCTTTCCCCAAATACAAACACTCTCTCTGTCTCTTTTGGCTTCAGTTCTTCAATTGATAACATGTCATCTATTCTTAGCTTAAGCTCTCAAGGTTTGGTCTTAGCCACAGCCATGGTAGTCTCTAGCACTGTACTGTTTCTAGCTTTTACTAAGCAAAAAACTGACCTTCAACCTCAGACTTCCAAGAATCTTGATTCGCAATCTCCAACTCAAAGTCTTCGTTCTTGCTTGTTATCTTCGGGTACGTAATGGATTTCCTTCCTTTAGTTCCTCTTCTTGATTTATTTTCTTGGGTTCTTCTTTTTTTTTTTTTGTGTGTGTGTTTCTTGGATCTTCTTCTTCTTCTTCTTCTTCTTACTAATCTTGTTCCTTGATTTTTGTTCTGCAGAGGAAAAGAAAAGAGAGAAGAAGAAAAACAAGAAAAGAGTGAAATTTGCAGAGAATGTAAAGGACACAAAACGGAACGGAGAAGATTACAGGAGAAAGAAAGGAAAAGAGAATTCGACTACGAAATTTGATAGAATTTGCAGAAATGAAATTCCGGGAATTGAAATGCCGGCTAATAGGATTGCTCTTTACAATGGAATTCTAAGGGACAGAGTACACAGAATTGAATGCTCATACTAATTTCTCTGAGTCTCTGTACAATTCTGGGTCCAATTATTTTCTCTCTCTTTTTTTCTTTTTTAGTTGGGTGTAAATATTAGAAGAGCTTTGTCCAGATTATGGTTTTTTAATGGTAGATTTTGGGCAGAGCTCTGTTTCTCAACTAATTTTCCATGTTAAAGATGTATTTTCTTTCTTTGAATTCCAACTTTGGTTTCTTGAAGTCAAAATATTTGTATGTTGTTGTTGTTGTAGACTTTGAACCATGAAATTATTCTTTTTTTTTTTTTTTTTTTTTTTTAAATTTTCATGATTTTTCTGGTAATTCTTTGCTAGGAAATAACGAATGGATATCTAATTTTTGCAAATATTTTAATTTTACTGCTTTACTATATTCTAGAAAAGAAAAGTCAATTTCACAGATTATTTTAATTATTTTCTTCAAAAGACAACAGCTAATACTTAATAACTACTTAAGCAAAGCCAATCTGTATTTTATATTTTATGATGATTGGTAGGTAGTTGTGAGCTCGTAATATTTTATTTTTTTTTATATACATAAAAGGTAAGGTGAAAA
Organism: Jatropha curcas; assembly: GCF_041381405.1. Taxonomy (NCBI): domain Eukaryota; kingdom Viridiplantae; phylum Streptophyta; class Magnoliopsida; order Malpighiales; family Euphorbiaceae; genus Jatropha; species Jatropha curcas. The sequence goes on along the minus strand of NC_143151.1, from coordinate 30,927,413 downwards.
GCTTGTTAATGATATAATATAATATACTGATGCTTATTCCATTAATGCAAGTATGGATTAATTTTTTAATTTATCCATATATCGATTAAATAAATTGATTATTATTATTTTTTAAATTCATCTTACCACTTTTCCGTCTCTATTATTAAGTTAATTAAATTAAGGAATGTCTTGATTACAATATAGAAAGAATGATTTAATTGTTCTTTCCATATAAAAACATATGCAAAGAATTTTACTTTATTATTATTAGATTTGACTAATTATTGACTGTATGTGCAAAACTGCTTGAAATCAAAACTAAATTTTTTATTAATTAATTTTGATTATGTGCTAATATCATAGAAATCAAAACCAAAATTTATATAATTCATTTATCAATTCAACATTGGAAACTTTTTATTTATTTTTTTTTTCTCAACACATGAAAGGGTCAAAATCTTGGCACTATAACCAGATAAGCAACAGTCAAGTTGGCAGGCAAGTTGGTCTTTCCTGGAACCAGAGAGATCACTTAATGCTTAACTATTTTGACCAAACTAATTTTTTCTCTTTCCTAATTTTCTAATTTATCATTTATTTAGATATAATCCCTTTGTTATGTTAAATTTGATACTTTTTTTTAAAATTTTTTTCCATTTATCATTTTAGAAAATCAAGGAAGTATTTTTTTTTTTACAATTTTATTTTTAGCTTTTGATATTTTTACTAAATAGACAGTAATTAATTAGAGAATTAATAAGAAGAGATTTAGCCAATTACTTTTTTTTTAGCTTTTGATGTCTTTACTAAATAAACAGTAATTAAATTATTTATACATTTTTTAAAATATATTTAATAAATTGCAGTTCAATTTTTTTATTGAACTTTGAATAATGTTAATTAAAAATTATGGTGAAGATGTTTCAAACGCTGTGATTTTTTATTTTTGATATTTTTAATAAAATGTCATAAATGCTAGCCAAGAAGGAAGGTAATCTGGAATAAAATAAAAAAAAAAAACAGGAAAAAATAAATAATAAAAAAAAATCTGAATTAGGCAATAGGCAATAGGCACGTCTACTTGTCTTTCAATAGAACTAGAAATAGTAGAAGTCTGGAAGAAGAGATAAGAAAGGTACAGTCAAAAGAAAAGAAAATCCATTTTTAAGTTTTGCCAATTTTCAGTCTCAGAGGTAAGTTTATGCTTTCTCTTATTTTATTCCTTTCCCAGTTCTATTTTTCACTCTTCGTCTCTTATTTTCAGTTTCTCTTTGAAGGGCTATTTAGTCTTTCTATTCTGGAATTCGATTCTCACTGCTGAAATTGCTTTCCCTGGAAAATCCTACTTCAAGATCTGATTGACTCGTTGGCTTCTTGATTTACTGTATGCATGGGGTAAGTTTTTTTTTTCTTCTGGTTATTTCTTGATTTTGGGGTTTGTGAGGTTTTGCTTGTGGGAGGGCTTTTGATTTTTCGATTGTGAAATTGTATATACTAGGCTTCGTTTATTCATGATGTTTATGACTGAACTACTTTAATCTGTTTGGTTGCCCCTATATCCGTTGAAGAACGATTTTGACCTTCAACAAATGGGTTCTGTTTGCTTATCTAAATTTGTATATAGGTTTGTGTTTTCTGCATTTTAGTTTTAAGGTATTGGTGAACAAAGCTTATCTTGTAGTTGATTCTCAATTCCTTAAGCAGATATGAGGTTGTGTTTTCCATTGGTATGATTTGGAAAATTAAAATTCAATTTGAGTATTTATCTTGCACGAACTTTTTATGTTTTCTTTTGTTGGCTAGTATCACATGAATCCTAATGTTTTTTTTTGGGCAATGAAACTGAGATGATAGAACACTGTAGTTAGTTTCCTGAAAGTTCTTTAAAATCTTGTTCGGTTTTCTTGTTATTATTTTAGTTAAAATTGTTGGTAGAGATCTGTTTTTGAGGAGTTTTTGCATTTTTCTTTTAAATACATGGAAGCTGCATTTGGTTAAGTAGTCATGTTACATCTAGTTGTTGTTTGATTGACTGTGTATTGAATAGCCTTTTCATTTGTGTGAGGCCTAATTCTAAATTTCCTCTTGATTTTTTGCTCACTTTGAGCTCAGAAAACAATAGCAAGGAAAGATTTATTTGTTGGTGATACATAATCATCCCCCATGCTTTCACTACTTATTCCACATGATCATCCTCTATGTGAATGGAATGTGGTGCATGATCCTTCTCTTGATTTTTCACCAAGAAACATGGTGATAACAGCCAAATTGAAATTATGTGTTTGGTTTTTACACGAGTATAATCCAGCTAAAAAATGTGGTATGATTTTACATTTCGGATGATTTTAGCCCTTGTTTTTCTCCATTATTGGATAGCCTACCAGGATATACATAGTTCATTATAATACTTGCAATTTCTTTGAATTGGGTTATCCGCAAAATTCAAATTATAGTTATTTTTAGTTAACACCGCTAACTACCTCTGTAGTTTGTACAATGAAGCTGTTTGCCTGTGCCACATTAGTGCATATTATTTAGATAAATTACTGTGGTAGATTACAACATAAAGTTTTTACCAACAACAACAACAACAATTAAGCCCTAATCCAAACTAGTTGGGGTCATCTATAGAAATATTTGGTTTTCTTTCCATTCTATTCATAACTAAGTCTGCACTAACACCGAAGCGTAATGGGTCTTTTGAGATTTCTTCTCTCCATATGGTAATAGGTCTACCTCTTCCTCTCTTAATACTCTTCATTATCATTATGTTACGTCTATGAACTTGGGCATGTAGGGGCTTACGTAGGACATGACCAGATTATCTCAAACATCCTTCTCTCATTTTTATTCCCAATATGTGCTACTTGCTCCTTTATCAGATATGGTTGTTTCTTATTTTGTCCAATTTACCATACATCTACCATAACATCTACATTTCTGCAACATTACATTTTTACCAAGCCAATTAAAATGCAACATAGCTTTTTTGTGGGAAATGTGGTAGAGTTGGTGATGATGCCCAAACTCTGATGTTGATGAGCTGTATTTTAGTTGGCTTACGCTTACAAATGGCATGATAGATATATAATCTATGCATAAATCTTCCATTGTTTTAGTTTTAGGTGGATCATCTTGTTTTGGTTCCTTAGCCAAAACATATTGAGAAATATATATATTGATCAAATTGATAGCTCTAGTCCAATCTAAGAAATGGTGCTTGCAAAAATCATGATTGATAATCTTGAAAATGTCAATGGAGGTTGGTGTATTCATCTTAAATGTAGAGGCTCTGCTACTTGCTGCCGAATTATAGCTGTAAACTTTAGTATTACTAAAATTGTAACTAATTTAGAGAGAGTGCAGTAATCTACACTTGGAGACTAAGCAGCAAGCTCAATTGGCTGAAAAATTCTGATCCAATATCAATCCTTTTTTTCTTCCCTTATAAAACAATAATTTTTTTAGTTTTCCGTTTGAAAAGTAAAAATTGAAGAAAATAATACTTCGTATTATTATAGTTGGAAAGAAATGAAACCATTTTCTTTTGTCTGTTAAGATTGCTATATAGATTTTCATGTACATTACTGCACTTAATGACAACGAAATTGACTAGTGCAGGGGTTTCCTAATTTGTATATCCTGATGTCTTTCTATGTTGTCTGTTTGAATTTTTCATGATTGATTTTATTGGCTGACAATTTATAAATAATGAACTTAACATGGATTCATGAATGTTCTTCCAATAATGATTTAGGATCCTTGCATGTTTAAGTTTTTTTGTTTTTTCTTTTATTTTTCTTTTTTCTCTCCAGTGAATATTGATAATTCATCAAAAGCTCAAATGTTTCCAGATTATAAAAAGTTATGGCATTATGGATTTCTAAGAGTTGATAAAAATGCTATTCTCATGTGTATTCAGCCATGTGAAGATGTTTTTTCTGCTCTATCCCATATGTTTATGGCTTTTTTCATTTTCAGTTTCAGGACTAATTGTGTGATTTCATATTTTTATGATTGTATCTTGTATCTGCTTCTTATTGTGTGGCCATGTCTATGCTCCCTTGTGGCTGCTATTCATCAGTTGTATGATTGTATGTGATTTGCAACAGAGCAGTGGTTGTCTTGGATGCTACAAGAAGCCCACATTAATTACCTCAATAGATGAGCCATCAAAAAAAATTCGAGGTCAGGCAGTGAAGAAACCTAGTATATCAGAGGATTTCTGGACTACCAGCACTTGTGACATGGATAACAGTGCAGTTCAGTCTCAGGGAAGTATGTCATCTATCAGCACAGTCAACCAGACCCTTGATCCACATGGTGGCTCTAGTAGCACTATTGCACCTTCTGAATTTGTAAACCATGGTAAGTTTTCTTGGTAAATCTTCAACTTCACTGGATTAGAGTCTCTATATATCTGACAGCTGTATACATCAAAATTAAAGGGCAATGGCTCACCATATAGTTGCTGATGAATGGTGCACTTATGGAACTGACCTTTATTCACAATTTAATTGTTTTTCCTCTTTTTTTTTTTTTTTTGGTATGACTAAAGGCAGTATACATTTCAGAGGCTACATGTACTTGTGCCAGTATATATTTCAGAGGGTGCAGGGGTGGTAAGATTTAAAAATCGGGGAAAAAAAAACCCACCTGGTAGCAAGGATCATTTAGCCACTTATCCACAATCCTAATCTTCCTTGGCTTTTTCTTATTGTTTTTCTTTGTCTACTTGGATCTCTTTTTGGATTTGACTTAATATCCTGTTTACCTTTGCCTGTGTCCTGAGGGTACAAGGGTACTATTCTCTGTTATCCATCACCAGTCCAGCATGTTTCACCACTTACTGCTCATATTCATTCTTCCAATCCGTGTGTGCATGCATGATTTTGCTTATGCTAAATGTGTTCTTTATGCAGGTCTTCTTCTCTGGAATCAAACAAGACAACGATGGGTAGGAGATAAAAGGTCTGTCAACCGTGCACAGCAATCTTGGGACCCCAAACTAAAGTGAGTTTCTTTCCAATTTTTTTGTTGGTCGAATCAATAGGAGCTGATCCTGCATTATAAAAGTATTGTTTTATCACCTGTGCATAAGTGTTGCAAATGAACCCAGCACTATTATTAATGTGGCGTTCACTGAGTGCACCAATTTGATTGAGCATGCAATTTATTTTGATATGCGTCATCATTTTTACTAGTTCAGATTTCTTTTATTTATTTATTTAAGAAATATGCTAACCATAAAGTAGCTAGCAATTTGTCTAGACCAAGTTCATTCTGTAATGAGTTGGGTTTTTGTTTCCGTGCATCTCAGCTGTGTGCCTTATTATTTGCAAGTGACAGAACTTCCAAGTTTATGACACGACTGTTTTGGATGACTCGCTTTCCAACTTTTCTTAAAATATCAATGCATTTACATTGTATACTAGTAGTTTATGGTTTCAATTTTTTGTGAAAAACTAAGTGGAATAAGTGTGTCCTTGTATGGGCCAATATTTTTATCCTATTTGAGTGAAGATACAAATAAAGGGAGGATTTATTTCGTGCAATTCCTATTTGTCTTGGCTAGTTCTGATTTATGAGTTTTTTCCTTGGTGAAATTGAGTGTTATAGAGATGTCAGGGAAATTTCAAAATTTTTTAAATGTCCACGTGTTAGCTTGTGGAAAGATTTTCTTTTTGTTAAAAAAAAAAAAACTATGTCAAGTTCTTAAATTTCTAAGGCATTACATGTAGAATTGTAGATGTGGGGAAATCATCTCTGGATCAGATACCTGTCATCTTAAATATAAGCATTGATCATTCATGAATGTTTCTGGTTATCTTGTCAGCACTCATTGTCTCTCCATGGTTAAAAACTTCTGGCTTTGCTGCAGTTGGAATGCAACATACGACAGTTTACTTGGGAGCAACAAACCATTCCCTCAGCCTATTCCTCTCTCTGTGATTCTCTCTCTCTCTCTCTCTCTCTCTCGCTCTCTGCCTCAAAATGTTGATTTTCTAAATTAACCATATTATAATTATTATTATTATTTTCGATCGACCTGAATGACAGGAAATGGTAGATTTTCTAGTGGACATATGGGAGCAGGAGGGCATGTATGATTGAACAGCAGAAATACAAGACAATTGAAAGGGTTGATTAGAATGGAAAAAACATTCAGATAAAGATGCTGTTGAACAAACCGTGGTGTGTATATTAAATGTAACATTATTTATGATATGCCCACCTCGGCTTTTGTTTTCCCCTCTGCATGCCATTTTTAGACTGTGTTTTTTCTATTGCACTCAGAAACAAATTAAAAACTCTGGCTCCTCTGTTTTCTCATATAGTTTCACTGAGCTCATCCTATGGCGCCTTATTGCCATGCACTCTAGCCAGTGAGCAAGTGTATCACCAATTGCAACCTTTTTACCACCTAATTGTAGTTAAATGACTTGGGGTAAATTTATGTATTAAAAGCTTGGGCAAAAATTTAGAAGCATGAAACTATTTCTGAATTTTTGATAATATTTGATAGACCCATTCGAAACTTTAAATTAATAAATTAAAAATCACTAAAATGATGTCTTTTCTCCATGTAAAATGATGTCATCCAAATATTTATGCACATCTCTCGAACACTCTTGCATTTTACGTTAAAAAAAAAAAAAAAAGGAAAGAAAAAGTGAAATGCATTTCAGAAAGGCCAAGAAGCATCTTCTCATGCTTACATGTTAAATCTCATTTCTCGATATTCCACCATATTCAAGAAACTCTTAGACCCTTCTCCAAATGTCCTGACCCAAATCCACAGCTCCCTTTAAATCTTGTCCCAACCTTCTTCGCAAAAAATAACCAAGTTCCATCTCTTCTTTTTAAAGTTTCCCTCTCTTTTAGTTCTATTTTAAGATCAAGAATGGCTTTGGCACGACTAGCCTTGAGGAACTCACTGTCCACAAGGGTTAGTTCTTCTTCTTCTTCTTCTTCTTCTTTAGTGGGTAGTGTTGGTGATGTGAAAGGGCAAATTTGGAACAGTGAATTGTTGAAGAGGTTTATGGTAACTGGTGCTGATAAGGTAGCTGGTGAGACCTCAGATGGCAAAGAGGTTGCTGTGAGTGATAGTAAGAAGCCTTCTAAGCTTTTTTCTAAGAGGAAAGGCAGGAGGGGCCTTTGGAGGGGCAACGGACAAGAATTTGTTCCTCAACTTTTTGGTAATTTTATATATATATATATATATATTGAAATTAGTTGCTACATTTATTTTCAAACAATAATTTGTCTTTTATAATTTATTTTAAATACTTATATTAATTTATTTTGGATTTGAAAATTCTTAGATATATTAATTAATTAATTTGCTGCTCTCTCTGTATTGACAGAGTTCTTCCCCTCAGGATTAGGAAATGCACTATTGCAAGCAAGTGAAAACATGAACAGACTAATCCAAAACCTAAATTTGACACCAACAAACCTGATGGGTCGTTTCAAAGAGAAAGACCAGTGCTACAAAGTAAGATATGAAGTGCCTGGACTTTCCAAAGAAGACCTGAAAATCACCATTGACGATGGAGTTTTAACAATAAAAGGAGAGCATAAAGAAGAGGAAGAAGAAGGATCAGATGATGAGCGTTGGTCAATGAGAAGCTATGGATACTATAACACAAGTGTTTTGTTGCCTGATGATGCTAAAGTTGATGAAATTAAAGCTGAATTGAAAAATGGTGTCCTGCATATTTCTATTCCAAGAACTGAACAGCCTAAGAAAGATGCCAAGGAGGTTCCTATCCATTGATGGATGTGAGGTTTCTTTTTGTATGCTAAAACTGGTCGATTGAGTCTGGTTTTTCAATTCGATCAGTTTGTGCTTAATTAATGAAGTGTGCGTGAAGAATAACTTATAACAAGATTAAATTGCAATTTGTTTTTTGTTCTTGGGTGACATCGTTCCTATCTTATTATAATTATATTCCTGTAATATGTTCCTGTTGGAGTAATAAGTATAAGTTTTTCTGTTTGCGTAAAATATTTATTAAAAAAGTATTTAAAAAATAATATATACAAGTGCTTATAATGTTTTCACTTTTTAATAAAAATTAGAATTTTGCTTTTTTAATTTCAAAAGCTGCTTTTTATCTATTGTTTTCTCTAAATTAAATATGATTATTAACAATTTGTCGCTATTAATATATTTTTAATAAAAATACTCATATTAAAAGAGTAAATATAATTTCATTTCTTATTTTTCTGAGTAAAACCTTTTAAAAAAACTTCTCTCTTTCTTGTGGTTCGGATCTAAGAACCAAAAAAAAAAATATTCAAGGACGAAATTGTAAAATTTAAAAGTACAAAGGTAATTCCGTTCTCAAGTTAATTAAATCCGCAAAAGAATCTGAAAAATCCCCACTAAGATACTGACACATGTCAGTAATAGAGTGACGTGATTCTTATGATTCCAACAGTTTCGAACGTACGGTTAGGCAACGTCTTATCATGCGCGGTTTTATTTCGAGTACGCTAATCAAATACGTATATGAACTGACTGCCGTCGGATGTGATTACCAAAGATTCCTTTCGCTCCAACGACATTATCAAGGTATGCGTGGCGCCAAACTTTCTCTCACCGGCATTACAATTTGTGAATTAAGCTATATCTTCACTATATCTCAACACCCTTAAGTTATACTAAATTAATAAAAAATATTTTTAAGTATTCAAAAAAAGAACAAAATATAGATTCAAAAAATATTTATATTACAATTTTTTTATTTAAAGGAAAAGGGTAAGCTCTCTCCCTCTCCATATAGAGCCATTGGATTAATTTTGACTCAGAACTGATAAAATTACAAAATTTTATCTAAACTAAGTCTATGACTCTACTCGTGAACCGAACCAATAAGAATAAATTTTTTTTATTGAAACGGGGATAGTTTTGATCATACACTGGAAAAAAAAAGATAAAATTAATACACTTTTTAAAAAATCTTTATTGTGATTAGCTTGATCTATAAGTGTGACTATAAATCCAGTCGTAATTTCCATTTATATATAAAAAAACAAGTTTATCATTCGATGCATTTTCGGGGGGAAAAGTGCAGTAGCTTGTAGTAATAAATAGTAAACTGTTGATATAAGATTGTAGTACTTAATTATGCCACTTTCAGTCATTTAGATTTACAAGATAACTGTTTGATTTTGCTGAACTTGCAATAAAAACTTGGCAACTGACTGAAAAAGAAAGCCTGACAATGAAGCAAGAAAACCCTTTTCGCTGTTCACTCAACGACATCAAAAGAGTTCATTAAAACCCTGGTATTTCCCTCGCGAAATTCTTTGATTCAACTATTACCTCCAACCAATTCCCTATTACGAGTTAAATCTTGGGAACTTAAAGTTCAAAAATTCAACGGTCAAATGTTCAAAGTTGATTAGCGATTCTATTTGTTAAGTGTCTGAAATGTTAAAACTCACATAGGAAATGAAGAAAAAGAAAAAGTTCATCAAAAAAGCTTGTAACCAACTGTTCTATATGAACAGACAGGTTTCTAGTGGGTAAAGGTAGTGTAGCCTGAACACCTGAACAGCTAGCCTTCTATTCCATATTTCCCCTTCTTCTTCTTAAAGAAGAAAGAAAAAAAAAATGGAAGAACGAAGAACTTCCGTTTCTCTCTGTATGTATATAAAAATAATGACAAAGGGAAAGTTCCGATATGCTATCTTTGTGTATTTGTTTCTTAGTCTAAAGAATAATAGTTTTGAATCAGAAAAGAAAAAAATTTAAGATGCTTTGGTAAAAAATTATTTCTTTATGCTATAAAGTTTAATTCATAATAGCTATTAACATATTTCCAGTAATTTTGGAATATTTTTTTTAGACAAATCAGATGTGATTTAATTGATTTTTTTATTTTTTTATAAAAATATAATGAGTTAAGGGTTTCGATTTAACCCTTTTGATTATAAACGTTTTCACAAATTTGATAAATTAAATAAATAACTACCTTGTTGTGTAATTCATAATATTGTCTAATCTATCGAGCCTCTTAATAAATAAAAAAAAATAATTGACATTTATGGTGTACCAATTAAATGGAATCAATTGAATTTCCTAATATAGAAATTAAATTCTACGCTTTGAACTCTAAAATAGTAAACACCAAACCCTAAATCCTAAACTCACATGAAAACCTAAACTCTATTTTTACTATTTTTAAGGACTGTCATGAATATTTTTTGACATAATTATAAGATTTATCTAGTAATTAATTTGTGATATTATGCTGACAACGCATGGTGAAAGCGTGATGAACACAACTCGTATTTAACTATGGGAAATGATTGATGGAACGATTCGTTCCAAGGCACGACAATTCTTTATTGCCAAATATTGCGAAATGGGCCCAGGTACGTTGGAAGTCAAAAGAAGTAGAATTACTAGTACAAAACGACAAACATCCAAAAGCAACAATTATGACAGACTGTTCCTTTATAATATACAATAAAAAATAAATAATATATTATAGATAGAAACATCATTCAATAGGAAAACCTCAACTCGTTTATTTTTTTGGTGGTAAGCAATATAAATCATTCAATAATATAACCTCAACCCGACTAATTTCATGTTAAACTTATTTTTCTTTGAATTTAAATCATTCAACTCGACTTGAGATTAGGGAAATTCGTAAATGAAAAAATATTTTATTTATGATTTCACTTTGAAAATCAAACTTTCATCGATTAAGATTGAAACTCCCTATATATTAATTAATTTTTAATTTTCCTTTATTATATTCTAACTAGTAAAAAATAATTATGATAATTGCATCTCATTTTGCTAAGTATTAAATAGAGATAACAGATTTATATATTAATAAAAAGATTTAAAGTAGGATTGTAATTTTACTACCCATGATGGATTTTGATTTTGACTCAAGGACTTTGATACCTGTTATATGTTTTACCTATTTAAGGTTTTTAAATTTTAATCTTTGATATAATTGAAAATTGAATAGATGACCTTTAAAAAAATTATTTTTTCAATTAAGTTATTCTAATAAATTTATATTAATATTAATGCGCATAAGCGATACTAAATAAGTTTGTGATGAGTATAAATATTGCTACGTAAATTTAAATGGATTTAGATATTTTATATTGAAACGAATATAGATATAGATAAGAGAGCTCTTTGTGGATGATCAATTTGTCATTATTTTTAGCGCTAAGGTCGTACAAGTAATAAATTTAATGAAACTTCGAATTGATGTAAAGAGATTTAAGTAAAGAATTAAATTTTGCAGTATAATTACCTTGGAGACGATTTTCATCCTACAAATTTTTGCACACCTTTAACTTTCCTTCATATATATTTTATAATTAAATAAAATTGCAATATTTGAAAGTCCATTTAAATAATTTACAAAATTGGGATCATCATGCTTTTATTTTTCACTTAATTTATAAAATGGCGGACCTCCCCTTTGTTGCCTGACCACGCTGAAGTCGAAGCTGCCATTTTTGGCATGTCAGCAGCACTTGATATGGGGGCTGGCTAATATTGTTCTCCAGTGTAAAACAATTCCAGATACTGATTATGGCACTAGGTTGCTTGTTCTTCATTCGATCCTTAGTAGATTGCATAATTTTCATTAAGAAACCAAATACGTAAACACCGAAAATAAGGAGACAGGAAAATATATTTGCAATAAAATAATTGAATTGAATAATAAGATTAAAGTTAAAAAAAGTCAATCTAGTAGGAAAATATTGATAATAAAAAAATTTAACTAAAGAGGTTTAAACTGAAAATTAGGGAAGTCTATCTAAATAGGAAAATGAAAACTATATTAATTAGGATCGTACAAAGATCAAAGACAGTCAAGTCAGCTAATGGGAAATGATCCAATAGTGAAACCCGAAAGTCAGTACTACAGTTTCCCAAAAAGAGAAGCAATTGAAAAATTAAAAAGAAAAACAAAACTGCATTAATTCCTTGTTTGGAAGGGTGTAAAATTTGAATGTACGTAAAATAAAGCATGAAAATTTCTTTGAAATTATTAAAATTTTTTATTTGATTTGAAGTAAAATATCAAAGAGGAAAATAAATAGTAAGATTTTCCACCCCTATTTTCCATCCCTTATTTTGCTTCCCCTCTTCCCAAACAAAGCATAAATCTTTTCTTGTCTAGAAAAAGACTAACAAAATTTTCTTGAATTAGTGAATAAACCCACTCAAATCAGAGACATGTCCCTTCCAAGCCCAACAACCCTATATAGCCTTCAACACTGTATATATACACCCTTGTCATCAATACTTTCTCTTAACCAACCAAGCAATCAAATATAAACCAAACCCACCAATCCCTCCCTGTAACATATTTTCCCTGTTCTTGATCTCTTCTTACTGTCTTGCCTGTTGTAGCTCTCTAGCTCTTTCTTTAATTACTGTTACACACATCAGAAGTTTCACTATTCTGTAGTTAAGTGTTCTTGGACTTGTTATGGCTCCATCAAGAACCTACCCAGATAGGCTCAACTTTGCTGTTGCAGTAACTGTGGCTGTGGTGTTTTGTCTCACTTTTCTATCACCATCAATATCAGGTAAAAATAAATCCAACCCATTTGAGGAAACATGTAAAAAATGTTAATTATATTAAACTATTATTATCAATATTAATGTTTTGGCAATATTTTTGGTTTGACTTCTAATTACAGCAGCACAAGGGTTTGGACATGAGAAGTTGCAGCGAAAGAAGAATATGGTGTTGGGTTCAAAGCCTCCAGGTTGTGTAAACAAATGCTTCAGTTGCAGGCCTTGCATGGCTACTTTAGTAATTCCTTCTCACAAAGACAATGGTTTTACTACTTTTAAAGCAGCAGCAAAAACGTTATCTCACGGAGAAGATGATAATAGTGGTTACTATCTTCTTTCATGGAAATGCAGATGTGGAGATAAGCTCTTTAACCCTTGATGTTACCTTTATATGTATATTCTTATATATAAATAACACCCTTAACTATATGAACATATATAGATAGCTAGGTTTACTAGCTAGCTAATTGATTAAATTCTCTACGGTTGTGTCAGAAAATTATATGTTCATTAGTATAATTCTACTGCAAAAGCTTGCAACTCTGTAGATGATTCTAGCATGGAATGATATTTTATTATTTATATCTAATTAATAATTATTACGTGTATAGTATTGCACATGCAAGTGCATAATCATGTAGGTAAATAATGTTTGAAAAGACTCAACTCTGTGTGTGTCTTGTATGGAAAAGGAAATGTAAATGGTGATGCTTCATCATAAATGCAAAAACCAGAAGAGGAAATGTCAAGTCCTCCTGAATCCTGATAAGCTTGTGTGTATGATAATTCATACAAGAGCGAACAGACACAGAAAAGGCTTTTATTGTCAGGGAAAATATACTATCAGATGGTACAAATACATTTTTTTATCTGTGTTTCTATAGTATATCCACTGGTGAAGCATGAAGTTTGCACATTGCTTTGACTGTTTCAATCTTTTTCTTCTTTTTGAGTTAATATATATATTTATATACTGTTTCTATAGTATATCCACTAAAACTTTATGTACAGCATGTTTTTTGGAGTTTTTGTTGCTTTTATATACTGTTTATTATGTGAAATAACTGCACGCGATCAAGGTATATATTGATTTCAGCAATTTTGTAATATTGAACATAGCAGACGTTGGAACAAATAATTTATATAACTGATTCCAACTAATTTAAAATAAAAACTAAAAAAAATTCTCATATGTTATCTCATAGCAACTTCATAAGTTTTGGCTATCAAATTTGAAATTTATTTGTCTTGGTTGACTTCTAAAATTGACCATATATTATTTTTAATGACAATAAAAATTGATTGAATGCCACAAAAAACAACTCAATCTGCCATTCATTTTTTTTTTTTATGCTAAAGTATGTAATTTTGGCTATTAAACCTTTATTTACTTAGTTTGTCATATTCATCGTTCAAACTATTTCAAAGACATTGAAAATTGATTTAAAGTCCCTTCGAAACTATTTAATGTTTTGTTAAGATTTTACTATGTCTATTTACAAAATCATTGTCAAATTTATGTTTTTTATTTTAAATAATTGATGAACATAACTTTTTAAATTCTAGAGTTCCTATTTTCATTGACAACAATCCTATAAGGAAAAAGGAAATGAGTTCATTTTCATCTTCATTTCCAATACCAAGTTTACGTGTAGGACTCTTGTGGAGTCGTTTATTATGTGTTTTTATAGCCGTCCCACACCGATGTTTTATACCCTAATTTATATAAAAAAATTAATGATAAATTATGTCATTTCTATAGGGAATCATAAAGTTTTTTTTTTTATATAAAAAATAAACCTTATAAAGAGAAACGAAATAATTATTAATAATTTCTAATTTAATATATCAAAATTTTAACATCAAATTGAGCCGTTTTAAAATACATTATTTGAGCATTTTAGTTTAATTGATTTGCGGATTTTTCATTAAAAATTTAGCATCAAGCGCCTTTTTAAACTTGTTCCATTCATGTTTATATTTATATTTGCATTATATTAATCTTATAAAAATAACTATTATTTTTTTCAAATTAATATTTTTTATATGATCATTTTATTTATAACTAATTGATAAAAATAATAACTATTAAATATTAAAAAAAAATTAGTTTAAGATTTTTTTATTTGGATAACATATTAAATA